>NW_027554349.1:170000-174376 GCF_965152235.1 Eretmochelys imbricata | reverse complement strand
GATTCAGGCTGGGCTGGCGGGACTTCTCTGGCAGAGGCTCCGTGTTGACCCGGGGACTCCCCTGCCTTGGGCGGGCCCGATCCGTTTTTCCGTTTTTTTTTTTTTTTCTTTTTGGGTCCGGAGACTGGTCTGGATGCCCCCCAGAACCCCTTTTGGGGTCGGTGAAAAAAATTTTTTAAAGACTTCCAGGGGTCCGATCCCTTGCCACGGCGTCGCAGGCTGGGCTGGGAGAGTTGTCCGCGGGGGGGCAGGCTCCGGGTTGACATGGTGTCCCGACGGGAATGAAGCCCGGAGCCCGTGGCAGGGGAACCCGGGCGCAGTGGTGTCCGCCCGGCCCCAGCCCGCGGGGGCAGGCTCCGGGTTGACCTGGTGTCCGGACGGGAATGAAGCCCCGAGCCCGGGGCTGGGGGACACGGGCGGTGCGGGGTCCGTCCGGCACCAGCGCGCGGTGCAGGCTCCGGGTTGACCTGGTGGCCGGAGGGGACTTAAGCCCGGGGCTGAGGCACCCGGGACGGAGCGGGGTCCGCCGGCCCCAGCCCGCGGGGGCAGGAACCGGGTTGACCTGGTGGCCGAAAAGCGAACCGGCCACCAGGTAAACCCATTGAAAGTATAGGGTTGACCTGGTGGCCGAAAAGCGAACGGGCCACCAGGTAAACCCGTTGAAAGTATAGGGTTGACCTGGTGGCCGAAAAGAGAACCGGCCACCAGGTCAACCCGTTGAAA
Source organism: Eretmochelys imbricata (assembly GCF_965152235.1). Taxonomy (NCBI): domain Eukaryota; kingdom Metazoa; phylum Chordata; order Testudines; family Cheloniidae; genus Eretmochelys; species Eretmochelys imbricata. The sequence goes on along the minus strand of NW_027554349.1, from coordinate 173,653 downwards.
GGATAGGGTTGACCTGGTATCCGGACGGGAGTGAACCCCCGTACCCGGGGCAGGATAACCCGGGCGGAGCGTTGTCCGTCCGGCCCCATCCCGCGGTGCAGGCTCCGGGTTGACCTGGTGTCCGGACGGGAATGAAGCCCGGAGCCCGTGGCAGGGGAAAGCGGGCGCAGTGGGGTCCGCCCGTCCCCAGCCCGCGGGGGCAGGCTCCGGGTTGACCTGGTGTCCGGACGGGAATGAAGCCCCGAGCCCGTGGCAGGGGAACCCGGGCGCATTGGGGTTCGCCCGGCCCCAGCCCGCGGGGGCAGGCTCCGGGTTGACCTGGTGACTCCCCTGCCTCGGGTGGTCCCGATCCTTTTTTCCGGTTTTTTCTTTTTTTTTTATTATGTCCGGAGAGTGGTCTGGGTGCCCCCCCGGCACCCCTTTTGGGATCGGTCAAATTTTTTTTCAGACTTCCAGGGGCCCGATCCGTGGCCGCGGAGATTCAGGCTGGGCTGGCGGGACTTCTCTGGCAGAGGCTCCGTGTTGACCCGGGGACTCCCCTGCCTCGGGCGGGCCCGATCCTTTTTTCCGGTTTTTTTTTTTTTTTCTTTTTGGGTCCGGAGAGCGGTCTGGATGCCCCCCAGAACCCCTTTTGGGGTCGGTGAAAAAAATTTTTTAAAGACTTCCAGGGGTCCGATCCCTGGCCACGGCGTCGCAGGCTGGGCTGGGAGAGTTGTCCGCGGGGGGGCAGGCTCCGGGTTGACATGGTGTCCCGACGGGAATGAAGCCCGGAGCCCGTGGCAGGGGAACCCGGGCGCAGTGGGGTCCGCCCGTCCCCAGCCCGCGGGGGCAGGCTCCGTGTTGACCTGGTGTCCGGACGGGAATGAAGCCCCGAGCCCGTGGCAGGGGAACCCGGGCGCATTGGGGTCCGCCCGGCCCCAGCCCGCGGGGGCAGGCTCCGGGTTGACCTGGTGTCCGGACGGGAATGAAGCCCGGAGCCCGTGGCAGGGGAAAGCGGGCGCAGTGGGGTCCGCCCGTCCCCAGCCCGCCGGGGCAGGCTCCGGGTTGACCTGGTGTCCGGACGGGAATGAAGCCCCGAGCCCGTGGCAGGGGAACCCGGGCGCATTGGGGTTCGCCCGGCCCCAGCCCGCGGGGGCAGGCTCCGGGTTGACCTGGTGACTCCCCTGCCTCGGGTGGTCCCGATCCTTTTTTCCGGTTTTTTCTTTTTTTTTTATTATGTCCGGAGAGTGGTCTGGGTGCCCCCCCGGCACCCCTTTTGGGGTCGGTCAAATTTTTTTTCAGACTTCCAGGGGCCCGATCCGTGGCCGCGGAGATTCAGGCTGGGCTGGCGGGACTTCTCTGGCAGAGGCTCCGGGTTGACCCGGGGACTCCCCTGCCTCGGGCGGGCCCGATCCTTTTTTCCGTTTTTTTTTTTTTTTCTTTTTGGGTCCGGAGAGCGGTCTGGATGCCCCCCAGAACCCCTTTTGGGGTCGGTGAAAAAAAATTTTTTAAAGACTTCCAGGGGTCCGATCCCTGGCCACGGCGTCGCAGGCTGGGCTGGGAGAGTTGTCCGCGGGGGGGCAGGCTCCGGGTTGACATGGTGTCCCGACGGGAATGAAGCCCGGAGCCCGTGGCAGGGGAACCCGGGCGCAGTGGGGTCCGCCCGGCCCCAGCCCGCGGGAGCAGGCTCCGGGTTGACCTGGTGTCCGGACGGGAATCAAGCCCCGAGCCCGGTGCAGGGGGACCCGGGCGGTGCGGGGTCCGTCCGGCACCAGCGCGCGGTGCAGGCTCCGGGTTGACCTGGTGTCCGGACGGGAATGAAGCCCTAGCCCGTGGCAGGGGAAAGCGGGCGCAGTGGGGTCCGCCCGTCCCCAGCCCGCGGGGGCAGGCTCCGGGTTGACCTGGTGTCCGGACGGGAATGAAGCCCCGAGCCCGTGGCAGGGGAACCGGGGCGCAGTGGGGTCCGCCCGTCCCCAGCCCGCGGGGGCAGGCTCCGGGTTGACCTGGTGTCCGGACGGGAATGAAGCCCGTTTCCCGTGGCAGGGGAACCCGGGCGCAGTGGGGTCCGCCCGGCCCCAGCCCGCGGGGGCAGGCTCCGGGTTGACCTGGTGTCCGGACGGGAATGAAGCCCCGAGCCCGGGGCAGGGGAACCGGGGCGCATTGGGGTCCGCCCGGCCCCAGCCCGCGGGGGCAGGCTCCGGGTTGACCTGGTGACTCCCCTGCCTCGGGTGGTCCCGATCCTTTTTTCCGTTTTTTTCTTTATTATGTCCGGGGAGTGGTCTGGATGCCCCCCCGGCACCCCTTTTGGGGTCGGTGAAATTTTTTTTCAGACTTCCAGGGGCCCGATCCGTGGCCGCGGAGATTCAGGCTGGCCTGGCGGACTTCTCTGGCAGAGGCTCCGGGTTGACCCGGTGACTCCCCTGCCTCGGGCGGGCCCGATCCTTTTTTCCGTTTTTTCTTTTTTTTTTTATTATGTCCGGGGAGTGGTCTGGATGCCCCCCCGGCACCCCTTTTGGGGTCGGTGAAATTTTTTTTCAGACTTCCAGGGGCCCGATCCGTGGCCGCGGAGATTCAGGCTGGCCTGGCGGACTTCTCTGGCAGAGGCTCCGGGTTGACCCGGGGACTCCCCTGCCTCGGGCGGGCCCGATCCTTTTTTCCGTTTTTTTTTTTTTTTTTTTTTTAGCGGGAGCGTGGTCTGGAAGTCCCCCCAGCACCCCTTTTGGGGTCGGTGAAAATTTTTTTCCGACTTCCAGGGGCCCGATCCGTGGCCGCGGTGTCGCAGGCTGGCCTGGGGTCCTTCTCTCGCTCCGGCCGCGGATGGCGAGACGCTCGGCCACCAGGTCAACCCGGAGGAAAAGCGGCTGAAAAAAACGTCTAAGTCCCTGCTCGGCCACCAGGTCAACCCGGAGGAAAAGCGGCTGAAAAAAATGTCTAAGTCCCTGCTCGGCCACCAGGTCAACCCGGAGGAAAAGCGGCTGAAGAAAATGTCTAAGTCCCTGCTCGGCCACCAGGTCAACCCGGAGGAAAAACGGCTGAAAAAATGTCTAAGTCCCTGCTCGGCCACCAGGTCAACCCCAGGAAAAGGCTGAAAAAATGTCTAAGTCCCTGCTCGGCCACCAGGTCAACCCCAGGAAAAGGCTGAAAAAATGTCTAAGTCCCTGCTCGGCCACCAGGTCAACCCCAGAAAAAGGCTGAAAAAATGTCTAAGTCCCTGCTCGGCCACCAGGTCAACCCCATTCAAAGTAACGGGTTGACCTGGTGGCCGGCAGTCTCACGGAAGTCCGGATGGGGTCGCCAAAACTGCCCTCGGCCGACCGAGGGAACCACGAGGTCGGATAGATTTTCAGATTGGTCCCGCTAAATTGGCGGTTGGATTTTTCACATAGTTCATTCCGAAGGGTGTGCGGAGATTTCTGAGGACAGGTTTTTCAGAACCTGTGAGAACCAGAGATGAGCCCGGGGGACCAATCTGAGTGTTGTACCCGATCATGCGAGGGGGGAATGGGGCACGCTGGCAGGTGGGGCGGCCCTCGGCCCTCCGTGCCCCCCCCCTTTTCCGGCTCTTCGCCTCCGGGGACCCCGTCGTCCCCTCGCACCCGCCGCGCAGGCCCGGTGGCCGGGATGCGAACTCCGACTGTCGGCGCCCCCCGGAGGGAGGGGGGGCCCGCTCCCCG
>NW_027554349.1:147500-157500 GCF_965152235.1 Eretmochelys imbricata | reverse complement strand
CCGGCCCCAGCCCGCGGGGGCAGGAACCGGGTTGACCTGGTGGCCGGAGGACAATTAAGCCCGGGGCTCCGGGGCTGGGGTACCCGGGACGGAGCGGGGTCCGCCGGCCCCAGCCCGCGGGGGCAGGAACCGGGTTGACCTGGTGGCCGGAGGACAATTAAGCCCGGGGCTCCGCGGCAGGGGTACCCGGGACGGAGCGGGGTCCGCCGGCCCCAGCCCGCGGGGGCAGGAACCGGGTTGACCTGGTGGCCGGAGGACTATTAAGCCCGGGGCTGGGGTACCCGGGACGGAGCGGGGTCCGCCGGCCCCAGCCCGCGGGGGCAGGAACCGGGTTGACCTGGTGGCCGGAGGACAATTAAGCCCGGGGCTGGGGCACCCGGGACGGAGCGGGGTCCGCCGGCCCCAGCCCGCGGGGGCAGGAACCGGGTTGACCTGGTGGCCGGAGGACAATTAAGCCCGGGGCTGGGGCACCCGGGACGGAGCGGGGTCCGCCGGCCCCAGCCCGCGGGGGCAGGAACCGGGTTGACCTGGTGGCCGGAGGACAATTAAGCCCGGGGCTGGGGCACCCGGGACGGAGCGGGGTCCGCCGGCCCCAGCCCGCGGGGGCAGGAACCGGGTTGACCTGGTGGCCGGAGGACAATTAAGCCCGGGGCTGGGGCACCCGGGACGGAGCGGGGTCCGCCGGCCCCAGCCCGCGGGGGCAGGAACCGGGTTGACCTGGTGGCCGGAGGACAATTAAGCCCGGGGCTCCGGGGCTGGGGCACCCGGGACGGAGCGGGGTCCGCCGGCCCCAGCCCGCGGGGGCAGGAACCGGGTTGACCTGGTGGCCGGAGGACAATTAAGCCCGGGGCTCCGGGGCTGGGGCACCCGGGACGGAGCGGGGTCCGCCGGCCCCAGCCCGCGGGGGCAGGAACCGGGTTGACCTGGTGGCCGGAGGACAATTAAGCCCGGGGCTCCGGGGCTGGGGCACCCGGGACGGAGCGGGGTCCGCCGGCCCCAGCCCGCGGGGGCAGGAACCGGGTTGACCTGGTGGCCGGAGGACAATTAAGCCCGGGGCTCCGGGGCTGGGGCACCCGGGACGGAGCGGGGTCCGCCGGCCCCAGCCCGCGGGGGCAGGAACCGGGTTGACCTGGTGGCCGGAGGACAATTAAGCCCGGGGCTCCGCGGCAGGGGTACCCGGGAAGGAGCGGGGTCCGCCGGCCCCAGCCCTCGGGGGCGGGAACCGGGTTGACCTGGTGGCCGAGAAGCGAACCGGCCACCAGGTAAACCCATTGAAAGTATAGAGTTGACCTGGTGGCCGAAAACCGAACGGGCCACCAGGTAAACCCGTTGAAAGTATAGGGTTGACCTGGTGGCCGAGAAGCGAACCGGCCACCAGGTAAACCCATTGAAAGTATAGGGTTGACCTGGTGGCCGAAAAGCGAACGGGCCACCAGGTAAACCCGTTGAAAGTATAGGGTTGACCTGGTGGCCGAAAAGCGAACCGGCCACCAGGTAAACCCATTGAAAGTATAGGGTTGACCTGGTGGCCGAAAAGCGAACGGGCCACCAGGTAAACCCGTTGAAAGTATAGGGTTGACCTGGTGGCCGAAAAGCGAACGGGCCACCAGGTCAACCCGTTGAAAGTATAGGGTTGACCTGGTGGCCGAAAAGCGAACGGGCCACCAGGTAAACCCGTTGAAAGTATAGGGTTGACCTGGTGGCCGAAAAGCGAACCGGCCACCAGGTAAACCCATTGAAAGTATAGGGTTGACCTGGTGGCCGAGAAGCGAAGCGGCCACCAGGTAAACCCATTGAAAGTATAGGGTTGACCTGGTGGCCGAAAAGCGAACGGGCCACCAGGTCAACCCGTTGAAAGTATAGGGTTGACCTGGTGGCCGAAAAGCGAACCGGCCACCAGGTAAACCCATTGAAAGTATAGGGTTGACCTGGTGGCCGAAAAGCGAACCGGCCACCAGGTAAACCCATTGAAAGTATAGGGTTGACCTGGTGGCCGCTTCGCTTCTCGGCCACCAGGTAAACCCATTGAAAGTATAGGGTTGACCTGGTGGCCGAAAAGCGAACGGGCCACCAGGTCAACCCGTTGAAAGTATAGGGTTGACCTGGTGGCCGAAAAGCGAACCGGCCACCAGGTAAACCCGTTGAAAGTATAGGGTTGACCTGGTGGCCGAAAAGCGAACCGGCCACCAGGTAAACCCATTGAAAGTATAGGGTTGACCTGGTGGCCGAGAAGCGAAGCGGCCACCAGGTAAACCCATTGAAAGTATAGGGTTGACCTGGTGGCCGAAAAGCGAACGGGCCACCAGGTCAACCCGTTGAAAGTATAGGGTTGACCTGGTGGCCGAAAAGCGAACGGGCCACCAGGTAAACCCGTTGAAAGTATAGGGTTGACCTGGTGTCCGGACGGGAGTGAACCCCCGTACCCGGGGCAGGGTGACCCGGGCGGAGCGGTGTCCGTCCTGCCCCATCCCGCGGTGCAGACTCCGGGTTGACCTGGTGACTCCCCTGCCTCGGGTGGGCCCGATCCTTTTTTCCGTTTTTTTTTTTGGGCCGGCGAGTGGTCGGGATGCCCCCCAGGCACCCCTTTTGGGGTCGAAGAAAAAAATTTTTCAGACTTCCAGGGGCCCGATCCGTGGCCGCGGAGATTCAGGCTGGGCTGGCGGGACTTCTCTGGCAGAGGCTCCGGGTTGACCCGGGGACTCCCCTGCCTTGGGCGGGCCCGATCCGTTTTTCCGTTTTTTTTTTTTTTTTTCTTTTTGGGTCCGGAGACTGGTCTGGATGCCCCCCAGAACCCCTTCTGGGGTCGGTGAAAAAAATTTTTTAAAGACTTCCAGGGGTCCGATCCCTTGCCACGGCGTCGCAGGCTGGGCTGGGAGAGTTGTCCGCGGGGGGGCAGGCTCCGGGTTGACATGGTGTCCCGACGGGAATGAAGCCCGGAGCCCGTGGCAGGGGAACCCGGGCGCAGTGGTGTACGCCCGGCCCCAGCCCGCGGGGGCAGGCTCCGGGTTGACCTGGTGTCCGGACGGGAATGAAGCCCCGAGCCCGGGGCTGGGGGACCCGGGCGGTGCGGGGTCCGTCCGGCACCAGCGCGCGGTGCAGGCTCCGGGTTGACCTGGTGGCCGGAGGGGACTTAAGCCCGGGGCTGAGGCACCCGGGACGGAGCGGGGTCCGCCGGCCCCAGCCCGCGGGGGCAGGAACCGGGTTGACCTGGTAGCCGGAGGACAATTAAGCCCGGGGCTCCGCGGCAGGGGTACCCGGGAAGGAGCGGGGTCCGCCGGCCCCAGCCCTCGGGGGCGGGAACCGGGTTGACCTGGTGGCCGAGAAGCGAACCGGCCACCAGGTAAACCCATTGAAAGTATAGGGTTGACCTGGTGGCCGAAAAGCGAACGGGCCACCAGGTAAACCCGTTGAAAGTATAGGGTTGACCTGGTGGCCGAGAAGCGAACCGGCCACCAGGTAAACCCATTGAAAGTATAGGGTTGACCTGGTGGCCGAAAAGCGAACGGGCCACCAGGTCAACCCGTTGAAAGTATAGGGTTGACCTGGTGGCCGAAAAGCGAACGGGCCACCAGGTAAACCCGTTGAAAGTATAGGGTTGACCTGGTGTCCGGACGGGAGTGAACCCCCGTACCCGGGGCAGGGTGACCCGGGCGGAGCGGTGTCCGTCCTGCCCCATCCCGCGGTGCAGACTCCGGGTTGACCTGGTGACTCCCCTGCCTCGGGTGGGCCCGATCCTTTTTTCCGTTTTTTTTTTTGGGCCGGCGAGTGGTCGGGATGCCCCCCAGGCACCCCTTTTGGGGTCGAAGAAAAAAATTTTTCAGACTTCCAGGGGCCCGATCCGTGGCCGCGGAGATTCAGGCTGGGCTGGCGGGACTTCTCTGGCAGAGGCTCCGGGTTGACCCGGGGACTCCCCTGCCTTGGGCGGGCCCGATCCGTTTTTCCGTTTTTTTTTTTTTTTTTCTTTTTGGGTCCGGAGACTGGTCTGGATGCCCCCCAGAACCCCTTCTGGGGTCGGTGAAAAAAATTTTTTAAAGACTTCCAGGGGTCCGATCCCTTGCCACGGCGTCGCAGGCTGGGCTGGGAGAGTTGTCCGCGGGGGGGCAGGCTCCGGGTTGACATGGTGTCCCGACGGGAATGAAGCCCGGAGCCCGTGGCAGGGGAACCCGGGCGCAGTGGGGTACGCCCGGCCCCAGCCCGCGGGGGCAGGCTCCGGGTTGACCTGGTGTCCGGACGGGAATGAAGCCCCGAGCCCGGGGCTGGGGGACCCGGGCGGTGCGGGGTCCGTCCGGCACCAGCGCGCGGTGCAGGCTCCGGGTTGACCTGGTGGCCGGAGGGGACTTAAGCCCGGGGCTGAGGCACCCGGGACGGAGCGGGGTCCGCCGGCCCCAGCCCGCGGGGGCAGGAACCGGGTTGACCTGGTAGCCGGAGGACAATTAAGCCCGGGGCTCCGCGGCAGGGGTACCCGGGAAGGAGCGGGGTCCGCCGGCCCCAGCCCTCGGGGGCGGGAACCGGGTTGACCTGGTGGCCGAGAAGCGAACCGGCCACCAGGTAAACCCATTGAAAGTATAGGGTTGACCTGGTGGCCGAAAAGCGAACGGGCCACCAGGTAAACCCGTTGAAAGTATAGGGTTGACCTGGTGGCCGAGAAGCGAACCGGCCACCAGGTAAACCCATTGAAAGTATAGGGTTGACCTGGTGGCCGAAAAGCGAACGGGCCACCAGGTCAACCCGTTGAAAGTATAGGGTTGACCTGGTGGCCGAAAAGCGAACGGGCCACCAGGTAAACCCGTTGAAAGTATAGGGTTGACCTGGTGTCCGGACGGGAGTGAACCCCCGTACCCGGGGCAGGGTGACCCGGGCGGAGCGGTGTCCGTCCTGCCCCATCCCGCGGTGCAGACTCCGGGTTGACCTGGTGACTCCCCTGCCTCGGGTGGGCCCGATCCTTTTTTCCGTTTTTTTTTTTGGGCCGGCGAGTGGTCGGGATGCCCCCCAGGCACCCCTTTTGGGGTCGAAGAAAAAAATTTTTCAGACTTCCAGGGGCCCGATCCGTGGCCGCGGAGATTCAGGCTGGGCTGGCGGGACTTCTCTGGCAGAGGCTCCGGGTTGACCCGGGGACTCCCCTGCCTTGGGCGGGCCCGATCCGTTTTTCCGTTTTTTTTTTTTTTTTTCTTTTTGGGTCCGGAGACTGGTCTGGATGCCCCCCAGAACCCCTTCTGGGGTCGGTGAAAAAAATTTTTTAAAGACTTCCAGGGGTCCGATCCCTTGCCACGGCGTCGCAGGCTGGGCTGGGAGAGTTGTCCGCGGGGGGGCAGGCTCCGGGTTGACATGGTGTCCCGACGGGAATGAAGCCCGGAGCCCGTGGCAGGGGAACCCGGGCGCAGTGGGGTACGCCCGGCCCCAGCCCGCGGGGGCAGGCTCCGGGTTGACCTGGTGTCCGGACGGGAATGAAGCCCCGAGCCCGGGGCTGGGGGACCCGGGCGGTGCGGGGTCCGTCCGGCACCAGCGCGCGGTGCAGGCTCCGGGTTGACCTGGTGGCCGGAGGGGACTTAAGCCCGGGGCTGAGGCACCCGGGACGGAGCGGGGTCCGCCGGCCCCAGCCCGCGGGGGCAGGAACCGGGTTGACCTGGTAGCCGGAGGACAATTAAGCCCGGGGCTCCGCGGCAGGGGTACCCGGGAAGGAGCGGGGTCCGCCGGCCCCAGCCCTCGGGGGCGGGAACCGGGTTGACCTGGTGGCCGAGAAGCGAACCGGCCACCAGGTAAACCCATTGAAAGTATAGGGTTGACCTGGTGGCCGAAAAGCGAACGGGCCACCAGGTAAACCCGTTGAAAGTATAGGGTTGACCTGGTGGCCGAGAAGCGAACCGGCCACCAGGTAAACCCATTGAAAGTATAGGGTTGACCTGGTGGCCGAAAAGCGAACGGGCCACCAGGTAAACCCGTTGAAAGTATAGGGTTGACCTGGTGTCCGGACGGGAGTGAACCCCCGTACCCGGGCCAGGGTGACCCGGGCGGAGCGGTGTCCGTCCTGCCCCATCCCGCGGTGCAGGCTCCGGGTTGACCTGGTGACTCCTCTGCCTCGGGTGGGCCCGATCCTTTTTTCCGTTTTTTTTTTTGGGCCGGCGAGTGGTCGGGATGCCCCCCAGGCACCCCTTTTGGTGTCGTTGAAAAAAAATTTTCAAACTTCCAGGGGCCCGATCCGTGGCCGCGGAGATTCAGGCTGGGCTGGCGGGACTTCTCTGGCAGAGGCTCCGTGTTGACCCGGGGACTCCCCTGCCTTGGGCGGGCCCGATCCGTTTTTCCGTTTTTTTTTTTTTTTTCTTTTTGGGTCCGGAGACTGGTCTGGATGCCCCCCAGAACCCCTTTTGGGGTCGGTGAAAAAAATTTTTTAAAGACTTCCAGGGGTCCGATCCCTTGCCACGGCGTCGCAGGCTGGGCTGGGAGAGTTGTCCGCGGGGGGGCAGGCTCCGGGTTGACATGGTGTCCCGACGGGAATGAAGCCCGGAGCCCGTGGCAGGGGAAACCGGGCGCAGTGGTGTCCGCCCGGCCCCAGCCCGCGGGGGCAGGCTCCGGGTTGACCTGGTGTCCGGACGGGAATGAAGCCCCGAGCCCGGGGCTGGGGGACACGGGCGGTGCGGGGTCCGTCCGGCACCAGCGCGCGGTGCAGGCTCCGGGTTGACCTGGTGGCCGGAGGGGACTTAAGCCCGGGGCTGAGGCACCCGGGACGGAGCGGGGTCCGCCGGCCCCAGCCCGCGGGGGCAGGAACCGGGTTGACCTGGTGGCCGAAAAGCGAACCGGCCACCAGGTAAACCCATTGAAAGTATAGGGTTGACCTGGTGGCCGAAAAGCGAACGGGCCACCAGGTAAACCCGTTGAAAGTATAGGGTTGACCTGGTGGCCGAAAAGAGAACCGGCCACCAGGTCAACCCGTTGAAAGGATAGGGTTGACCTGGTATCCGGACGGGAGTGAACCCCCGTACCCGGGGCAGGATAACCCGGGCGGAGCGTTGTCCGTCCGGCCCCATCCCGCGGTGCAGGCTCCGGGTTGACCTGGTGTCCGGACGGGAATGAAGCCCGGAGCCCGTGGCAGGGGAAAGCGGGCGCAGTGGGGTCCGCCCGTCCCCAGCCCGCGGGGGCAGGCTCCGGGTTGACCTGGTGTCCGGACGGGAATGAAGCCCCGAGCCCGTGGCAGGGGAACCCGGGCGCATTGGGGTTCGCCCGGCCCCAGCCCGCGGGGGCAGGCTCCGGGTTGACCTGGTGACTCCCCTGCCTCGGGTGGTCCCGATCCTTTTTTCCGGTTTTTTCTTTTTTTTTTATTATGTCCGGAGAGTGGTCTGGGTGCCCCCCCGGCACCCCTTTTGGGGTCGGTCAAATTTTTTTTCAGACTTCCAGGGGCCCGATCCGTGGCCGCGGAGATTCAGGCTGGGCTGGCGGGACTTCTCTGGCAGAGGCTCCGTGTTGACCCGGGGACTCCCCTGCCTCGGGCGGGCCCGATCCTTTTTTCCGGTTTTTTTTTTTTTTTCTTTTTGGGTCCGGAGAGCGGTCTGGATGCCCCCCAGAACCCCTTTTGGGGTCGGTGAAAAAAATTTTTTAAAGACTTCCAGGGGTCCGATCCCTGGCCACGGCGTCGCAGGCTGGGCTGGGAGAGTTGTCCGCGGGGGGGCAGGCTCCGGGTTGACATGGTGTCCCGACGGGAATGAAGCCCGGAGCCCGTGGCAGGGGAACCCGGGCGCAGTGGGGTCCGCCCGTCCCCAGCCCGCGGGGGCAGGCTCCGTGTTGACCTGGTGTCCGGACGGGAATGAAGCCCCGAGCCCGTGGCAGGGGAACCCGGGCGCATTGGGGTCCGCCCGGCCCCAGCCCGCGGGGGCAGGCTCCGGGTTGACCTGGTGTCCGGACGGGAATGAAGCCCGGAGCCCGTGGCAGGGGAAAGCGGGCGCAGTGGGGTCCGCCCGTCCCCAGCCCGCCGGGGCAGGCTCCGGGTTGACCTGGTGTCCGGACGGGAATGAAGCCCCGAGCCCGTGGCAGGGGAACCCGGGCGCATTGGGGTTCGCCCGGCCCCAGCCCGCGGGGGCAGGCTCCGGGTTGACCTGGTGACTCCCCTGCCTCGGGTGGTCCCGATCCTTTTTTCCGGTTTTTTCTTTTTTTTTTATTATGTCCGGAGAGTGGTCTGGGTGCCCCCCCGGCACCCCTTTTGGGGTCGGTCAAATTTTTTTTCAGACTTCCAGGGGCCCGATCCGTGGCCGCGGAGATTCAGGCTGGGCTGGCGGGACTTCTCTGGCAGAGGCTCCGGGTTGACCCGGGGACTCCCCTGCCTCGGGCGGGCCCGATCCTTTTTTCCGTTTTTTTTTTTTTTTCTTTTTGGGTCCGGAGAGCGGTCTGGATGCCCCCCAGAACCCCTTTTGGGGTCGGTGAAAAAAAATTTTTTAAAGACTTCCAGGGGTCCGATCCCTGGCCACGGCGTCGCAGGCTGGGCTGGGAGAGTTGTCCGCGGGGGGGCAGGCTCCGGGTTGACATGGTGTCCCGACGGGAATGAAGCCCGGAGCCCGTGGCAGGGGAACCCGGGCGCAGTGGGGTCCGCCCGGCCCCAGCCCGCGGGAGCAGGCTCCGGGTTGACCTGGTGTCCGGACGGGAATCAAGCCCCGAGCCCGGTGCAGGGGGACCCGGGCGGTGCGGGGTCCGTCCGGCACCAGCGCGCGGTGCAGGCTCCGGGTTGACCTGGTGTCCGGACGGGAATGAAGCCCTAGCCCGTGGCAGGGGAAAGCGGGCGCAGTGGGGTCCGCCCGTCCCCAGCCCGCGGGGGCAGGCTCCGGGTTGACCTGGTGTCCGGACGGGAATGAAGCCCCGAGCCCGTGGCAGGGGAACCGGGGCGCAGTGGGGTCCGCCCGTCCCCAGCCCGCGGGGGCAGGCTCCGGGTTGACCTGGTGTCCGGACGGGAATGAAGCCCGTTTCCCGTGGCAGGGGAACCCGGGCGCAGTGGGGTCCGCCCGGCCCCAGCCCGCGGGGGCAGGCTCCGGGTTGACCTGGTGTCCGGACGGGAATGAAGCCCCGAGCCCGGGGCAGGGGAACCGGGGCGCATTGGGGTCCGCCCGGCCCCAGCCCGCGGGGGCAGGCTCCGGGTTGACCTGGTGACTCCCCTGCCTCGGGTGGTCCCGATCCTTTTTTCCGTTTTTTTCTTTATTATGTCCGGGGAGTGGTCTGGATGCCCCCCCGGCACCCCTTTTGGGGTCGGTGAAATTTTTTTTCAGACTTCCAGGGGCCCGATCCGTGGCCGCGGAGATTCAGGCTGGCCTGGCGGACTTCTCTGGCAGAGGCTCCGGGTTGACCCGGTGACTCCCCTGCCTCGGGCGGGCCCGATCCTTTTTTCCGTTTTTTTCTTTTTTTTTTTATTATGTCCGGGGAGTGGTCTGGATGCCCCCCCGGCACCCCTTTTGGGGTCGGTGAAATTTTTTTTCAGACTTCCAGGGGCCCGATCCGTGGCCGCGGAGATTCAGGCTGGCCTGGCGGACTTCTCTGGCAGAGGCTCCGGGTTGACCCGGGGACTCCCCTGCCTCGGGCGGGCCCGATCCTTTTTTCCGTTTTTTTTTTTTTTTTTTTTTTAGCGGGAGCGTGGTCTGGAAGTCCCCCCAGCACCCCTTTTGGGGTCGGTGAAAATTTTTTTCCGACTTCCAGGGGCCCGATCCGTGGCCGCGGTGTCGCAGGCTGGCCTGGGGTCCTTCTCTCGCTCCGGCCGCGGATGGCGAGACGCTCGGCCACCAGGTCAACCCGGAGGAAAAGCGGCTGAAAAAAACGTCTAAGTCCCTGCTCGGCCACCAGGTCAACCCGGAGGAAAAGCGGCTGAAAAAAATGTCTAAGTCCCTGCTCGGCCACCAGGTCAACCCGGAGGAAAAGCGGCTGAAGAAAATGTCTAAGTCCCTGCTCGGCCACCAGGTCAACCCGGAGGAAAAACGGCTGAAAAAATGTCTAAGTCCCTGCTCGGCCACCAGGTCAACCCCAGGAAAAGGCT
>NW_027554349.1:125000-135000 GCF_965152235.1 Eretmochelys imbricata | reverse complement strand
CGGCCCCAGCCCGCGGGGGCAGGAACCGGGTTGACCTGGTGGCCGGAGGACAATTAAGCCCGGGGCTCCGCGGCAGGGGTACCCGGGACGGAGCGGGGTCCGCCGGCCCCAGCCCGCGGGGGCAGGAACCGGGTTGACCTGGTGGCCGGAGGACAATTAAGCCCGGGGCTCCGCGGCAGGGATACCCGGGACTGAGCGGGGTCCGCCGGCCCCAGCCCGCGGGGGCAGGAACCGGGTTGACCTGGTGGCCGGAGGACAATTAAGCCCGGGGCTCCGGGGCTGGGGCACCCGGGACGGAGCGGGGTCCGCCGGCCCCAGCCCGCGGGGGCAGGAACCGGGTTGACCTGGTGGCCGGAGGACAATTAAGCCCGGGGCTCCGGGGCTGGGGCACCCGGGACGGAGCGGGGTCCGCCGGCCCCAGCCCGCGGGGGCAGGAACCGGGTTGACCTGGTGGCCGGAGGACAATTAAGCCCGGGGCTCCGGGGCTGGGGCACCCGGGACGGAGCGGGGTCCGCCGGCCCCAGCCCGCGGGGGCAGGAACCGGGTTGACCTGGTGGCCGGAGGACAATTAAGCCCGGGGCTCCGGGGCTGGGGCACCCGGGACGGAGCGGGGTCCGCCGGCCCCAGCCCGCGGGGGCAGGAACCGGGTTGACCTGGTGGCCGGAGGACAATTAAGCCCGGGGCTCCGGGGCTGGGGCACCCGGGACGGAGCGGGGTCCGCCGGCCCCAGCCCGCGGGGGCAGGAACCGGGTTGACCTGGTGGCCGGAGGACAATTAAGCCCGGGGCTCCGGGGCTGGGGCACCCGGGACGGAGCGGGGTCCGCCGGCCCCAGCCCGCGGGGGCAGGAACCGGGTTGACCTGGTGGCCGGAGGACAATTAAGCCCGGGGCTCCGCGGCAGGGGTACCCGGGACGGAGCGGGGTCCGCCGGCCCCAGCCCGCGGGGGCAGGAACCGGGTTGACCTGGTGGCCGGAGGACAATTAAGCCCGGGGCTCCGGGGCTGGGCACCCGGGACGGAGCGGGGTCCGCCGGCCCCAGCCCGCGGGGGCAGGAACCGGGTTGACCTGGTGGCCGGAGGACAATTAAGCCCGGGGCTGGGGCACCCGGGACGGAGCGGGGTCCGCCGGCCCCAGCCCGCGGGGGCAGGAACCGGGTTGACCTGGTGGCCGGAGGACAATTAAGCCCGGGGCTCCGCGGCAGGGGTACCAGGGACGGAGCGGGGTCCGCCGGCCCCAGCCCGCGGGGGCAGGAACCGGGTTGACCTGGTGGCCGGAGGACAATTAAGCCCGGGGCTCCGCGGCAGGGGTACCCGGGACGGAGCGGGGTCCGCCGGCCCCAGCCCGCGGGGGCAGGAACCGGGTTGACCTGGTGGCCGGAGGACAATTAAGCCCGGGGCTGGGGCACCCGGGACGGAGCGGGGTCCGCCGGCCCCAGCCCGCGGGGGCAGGAACCGGGTTGACCTGGTGGCCGGAGGACAATTAAGCCCGGGGCTCCGGGGCTGGGGCACCCGGGACGGAGCGGGGTCCGCCGGCCCCAGCCCGCGGGGGCAGGAACCGGGTTGACCTGGTGGCCGGAGGACAATTAAGCCCGGGGCTGGGGCACCCGGGACGGAGCGGGGTCCGCCGGCCCCAGCCCGCGGGGGCAGGAACCGGGTTGACCTGGTGGCCGAAGGACAATTAAGCCCGGGGCTCCGGGGCTGGGGCACCCGGGACGGAGCGGGGTCCGCCGGCCCCAGCCCGCGGGGGCAGGAACCGGGTTGACCTGGTGGCCGGAGGACAATTAAGCCCGGGGCTCCGGGGCTGGGGTACCCGGGACGGAGCGGGGTCCGCCGGCCCCAGCCCGCGGGGGCAGGAACCGGGTTGACCTGGTGGCCGGAGGACAATTAAGCCCGGGGCTCCGCGGCAGGGGTACCCGGGACGGAGCGGGGTCCGCCGGCCCCAGCCCGCGGGGGCAGGAACCGGGTTGACCTGGTGGCCGGAGGACAATTAAGCCCGGGGCTCCGGGGCTGGGCACCCGGGACGGAGCGGGGTCCGCCGGCCCCAGCCCGCGGGGGCAGGAACCGGGTTGACCTGGTGGCCGGAGGACAATTAAGCCCGGGGCTCCGCGGCAGGGGTACCCGGGAAGGAGCGGGGTCCGCCGGCCCCAGCCCTCGGGGGCGGGAACCGGGTTGACCTGGTGGCCGAGAAGCGAACCGGCCACCAGGTAAACCCATTGAAAGTATAGAGTTGACCTGGTGGCCGAAAACCGAACGGGCCACCAGGTAAACCCGTTGAAAGTATAGGGTTGACCTGGTGGCCGAGAAGCGAACCGGCCACCAGGTAAACCCATTGAAAGTATAGGGTTGACCTGGTGGCCGAAAAGCGAACGGGCCACCAGGTAAACCCGTTGAAAGTATAGGGTTGACCTGGTGGCCGAAAAGCGAACCGGCCACCAGGTAAACCCATTGAAAGTATAGGGTTGACCTGGTGGCCGAAAAGCGAACGGGCCACCAGGTAAACCCGTTGAAAGTATAGGGTTGACCTGGTGGCCGAAAAGCGAACGGGCCACCAGGTCAACCCGTTGAAAGTATAGGGTTGACCTGGTGGCCGAAAAGCGAACGGGCCACCAGGTAAACCCGTTGAAAGTATAGGGTTGACCTGGTGGCCGAAAAGCGAACCGGCCACCAGGTAAACCCATTGAAAGTATAGGGTTGACCTGGTGGCCGAGAAGCGAAGCGGCCACCAGGTAAACCCATTGAAAGTATAGGGTTGACCTGGTGGCCGAAAAGCGAACGGGCCACCAGGTCAACCCGTTGAAAGTATAGGGTTGACCTGGTGGCCGAAAAGCGAACCGGCCACCAGGTAAACCCATTGAAAGTATAGGGTTGACCTGGTGGCCGAAAAGCGAACCGGCCACCAGGTAAACCCATTGAAAGTATAGGGTTGACCTGGTGGCCGCTTCGCTTCTCGGCCACCAGGTAAACCCATTGAAAGTATAGGGTTGACCTGGTGGCCGAAAAGCGAACGGGCCACCAGGTCAACCCGTTGAAAGTATAGGGTTGACCTGGTGGCCGAAAAGCGAACCGGCCACCAGGTAAACCCGTTGAAAGTATAGGGTTGACCTGGTGGCCGAAAAGCGAACCGGCCACCAGGTAAACCCATTGAAAGTATAGGGTTGACCTGGTGGCCGAGAAGCGAAGCGGCCACCAGGTAAACCCATTGAAAGTATAGGGTTGACCTGGTGGCCGAAAAGCGAACGGGCCACCAGGTCAACCCGTTGAAAGTATAGGGTTGACCTGGTGGCCGAAAAGCGAACGGGCCACCAGGTAAACCCGTTGAAAGTATAGGGTTGACCTGGTGTCCGGACGGGAGTGAACCCCCGTACCCGGGGCAGGGTGACCCGGGCGGAGCGGTGTCCGTCCTGCCCCATCCCGCGGTGCAGACTCCGGGTTGACCTGGTGACTCCCCTGCCTCGGGTGGGCCCGATCCTTTTTTCCGTTTTTTTTTTTGGGCCGGCGAGTGGTCGGGATGCCCCCCAGGCACCCCTTTTGGGGTCGAAGAAAAAAATTTTTCAGACTTCCAGGGGCCCGATCCGTGGCCGCGGAGATTCAGGCTGGGCTGGCGGGACTTCTCTGGCAGAGGCTCCGGGTTGACCCGGGGACTCCCCTGCCTTGGGCGGGCCCGATCCGTTTTTCCGTTTTTTTTTTTTTTTTTCTTTTTGGGTCCGGAGACTGGTCTGGATGCCCCCCAGAACCCCTTCTGGGGTCGGTGAAAAAAATTTTTTAAAGACTTCCAGGGGTCCGATCCCTTGCCACGGCGTCGCAGGCTGGGCTGGGAGAGTTGTCCGCGGGGGGGCAGGCTCCGGGTTGACATGGTGTCCCGACGGGAATGAAGCCCGGAGCCCGTGGCAGGGGAACCCGGGCGCAGTGGTGTACGCCCGGCCCCAGCCCGCGGGGGCAGGCTCCGGGTTGACCTGGTGTCCGGACGGGAATGAAGCCCCGAGCCCGGGGCTGGGGGACCCGGGCGGTGCGGGGTCCGTCCGGCACCAGCGCGCGGTGCAGGCTCCGGGTTGACCTGGTGGCCGGAGGGGACTTAAGCCCGGGGCTGAGGCACCCGGGACGGAGCGGGGTCCGCCGGCCCCAGCCCGCGGGGGCAGGAACCGGGTTGACCTGGTAGCCGGAGGACAATTAAGCCCGGGGCTCCGCGGCAGGGGTACCCGGGAAGGAGCGGGGTCCGCCGGCCCCAGCCCTCGGGGGCGGGAACCGGGTTGACCTGGTGGCCGAGAAGCGAACCGGCCACCAGGTAAACCCATTGAAAGTATAGGGTTGACCTGGTGGCCGAAAAGCGAACGGGCCACCAGGTAAACCCGTTGAAAGTATAGGGTTGACCTGGTGGCCGAGAAGCGAACCGGCCACCAGGTAAACCCATTGAAAGTATAGGGTTGACCTGGTGGCCGAAAAGCGAACGGGCCACCAGGTCAACCCGTTGAAAGTATAGGGTTGACCTGGTGGCCGAAAAGCGAACGGGCCACCAGGTAAACCCGTTGAAAGTATAGGGTTGACCTGGTGTCCGGACGGGAGTGAACCCCCGTACCCGGGGCAGGGTGACCCGGGCGGAGCGGTGTCCGTCCTGCCCCATCCCGCGGTGCAGACTCCGGGTTGACCTGGTGACTCCCCTGCCTCGGGTGGGCCCGATCCTTTTTTCCGTTTTTTTTTTTGGGCCGGCGAGTGGTCGGGATGCCCCCCAGGCACCCCTTTTGGGGTCGAAGAAAAAAATTTTTCAGACTTCCAGGGGCCCGATCCGTGGCCGCGGAGATTCAGGCTGGGCTGGCGGGACTTCTCTGGCAGAGGCTCCGGGTTGACCCGGGGACTCCCCTGCCTTGGGCGGGCCCGATCCGTTTTTCCGTTTTTTTTTTTTTTTTTCTTTTTGGGTCCGGAGACTGGTCTGGATGCCCCCCAGAACCCCTTCTGGGGTCGGTGAAAAAAATTTTTTAAAGACTTCCAGGGGTCCGATCCCTTGCCACGGCGTCGCAGGCTGGGCTGGGAGAGTTGTCCGCGGGGGGGCAGGCTCCGGGTTGACATGGTGTCCCGACGGGAATGAAGCCCGGAGCCCGTGGCAGGGGAACCCGGGCGCAGTGGGGTACGCCCGGCCCCAGCCCGCGGGGGCAGGCTCCGGGTTGACCTGGTGTCCGGACGGGAATGAAGCCCCGAGCCCGGGGCTGGGGGACCCGGGCGGTGCGGGGTCCGTCCGGCACCAGCGCGCGGTGCAGGCTCCGGGTTGACCTGGTGGCCGGAGGGGACTTAAGCCCGGGGCTGAGGCACCCGGGACGGAGCGGGGTCCGCCGGCCCCAGCCCGCGGGGGCAGGAACCGGGTTGACCTGGTAGCCGGAGGACAATTAAGCCCGGGGCTCCGCGGCAGGGGTACCCGGGAAGGAGCGGGGTCCGCCGGCCCCAGCCCTCGGGGGCGGGAACCGGGTTGACCTGGTGGCCGAGAAGCGAACCGGCCACCAGGTAAACCCATTGAAAGTATAGGGTTGACCTGGTGGCCGAAAAGCGAACGGGCCACCAGGTAAACCCGTTGAAAGTATAGGGTTGACCTGGTGGCCGAGAAGCGAACCGGCCACCAGGTAAACCCATTGAAAGTATAGGGTTGACCTGGTGGCCGAAAAGCGAACGGGCCACCAGGTAAACCCGTTGAAAGTATAGGGTTGACCTGGTGTCCGGACGGGAGTGAACCCCCGTACCCGGGCCAGGGTGACCCGGGCGGAGCGGTGTCCGTCCTGCCCCATCCCGCGGTGCAGGCTCCGGGTTGACCTGGTGACTCCTCTGCCTCGGGTGGGCCCGATCCTTTTTTCCGTTTTTTTTTTTGGGCCGGCGAGTGGTCGGGATGCCCCCCAGGCACCCCTTTTGGTGTCGTTGAAAAAAAATTTTCAAACTTCCAGGGGCCCGATCCGTGGCCGCGGAGATTCAGGCTGGGCTGGCGGGACTTCTCTGGCAGAGGCTCCGTGTTGACCCGGGGACTCCCCTGCCTTGGGCGGGCCCGATCCGTTTTTCCGTTTTTTTTTTTTTTTTCTTTTTGGGTCCGGAGACTGG
Source organism: Eretmochelys imbricata (assembly GCF_965152235.1). Taxonomy (NCBI): domain Eukaryota; kingdom Metazoa; phylum Chordata; order Testudines; family Cheloniidae; genus Eretmochelys; species Eretmochelys imbricata. The sequence goes on along the minus strand of NW_027554349.1, from coordinate 128,930 downwards.
TCTGGATGCCCCCCAGAACCCCTTTTGGGGTCGGTGAAAAAAATTTTTTAAAGACTTCCAGGGGTCCGATCCCTTGCCACGGCGTCGCAGGCTGGGCTGGGAGAGTTGTCCGCGGGGGGGCAGGCTCCGGGTTGACATGGTGTCCCGACGGGAATGAAGCCCGGAGCCCGTGGCAGGGGAACCCGGGCGCAGTGGTGTCCGCCCGGCCCCAGCCCGCGGGGGCAGGCTCCGGGTTGACCTGGTGTCCGGACGGGAATGAAGCCCCGAGCCCGGGGCTGGGGGACACGGGCGGTGCGGGGTCCGTCCGGCACCAGCGCGCGGTGCAGGCTCCGGGTTGACCTGGTGGCCGGAGGGGACTTAAGCCCGGGGCTGAGGCACCCGGGACGGAGCGGGGTCCGCCGGCCCCAGCCCGCGGGGGCAGGAACCGGGTTGACCTGGTGGCCGAAAAGCGAACCGGCCACCAGGTAAACCCATTGAAAGTATAGGGTTGACCTGGTGGCCGAAAAGCGAACGGGCCACCAGGTAAACCCGTTGAAAGTATAGGGTTGACCTGGTGGCCGAAAAGAGAACCGGCCACCAGGTCAACCCGTTGAAAGGATAGGGTTGACCTGGTATCCGGACGGGAGTGAACCCCCGTACCCGGGGCAGGATAACCCGGGCGGAGCGTTGTCCGTCCGGCCCCATCCCGCGGTGCAGGCTCCGGGTTGACCTGGTGTCCGGACGGGAATGAAGCCCGGAGCCCGTGGCAGGGGAAAGCGGGCGCAGTGGGGTCCGCCCGTCCCCAGCCCGCGGGGGCAGGCTCCGGGTTGACCTGGTGTCCGGACGGGAATGAAGCCCCGAGCCCGTGGCAGGGGAACCCGGGCGCATTGGGGTTCGCCCGGCCCCAGCCCGCGGGGGCAGGCTCCGGGTTGACCTGGTGACTCCCCTGCCTCGGGTGGTCCCGATCCTTTTTTCCGGTTTTTTCTTTTTTTTTTATTATGTCCGGAGAGTGGTCTGGGTGCCCCCCCGGCACCCCTTTTGGGATCGGTCAAATTTTTTTTCAGACTTCCAGGGGCCCGATCCGTGGCCGCGGAGATTCAGGCTGGGCTGGCGGGACTTCTCTGGCAGAGGCTCCGTGTTGACCCGGGGACTCCCCTGCCTCGGGCGGGCCCGATCCTTTTTTCCGGTTTTTTTTTTTTTTTCTTTTTGGGTCCGGAGAGCGGTCTGGATGCCCCCCAGAACCCCTTTTGGGGTCGGTGAAAAAAATTTTTTAAAGACTTCCAGGGGTCCGATCCCTGGCCACGGCGTCGCAGGCTGGGCTGGGAGAGTTGTCCGCGGGGGGGCAGGCTCCGGGTTGACATGGTGTCCCGACGGGAATGAAGCCCGGAGCCCGTGGCAGGGGAACCCGGGCGCAGTGGGGTCCGCCCGTCCCCAGCCCGCGGGGGCAGGCTCCGTGTTGACCTGGTGTCCGGACGGGAATGAAGCCCCGAGCCCGTGGCAGGGGAACCCGGGCGCATTGGGGTCCGCCCGGCCCCAGCCCGCGGGGGCAGGCTCCGGGTTGACCTGGTGTCCGGACGGGAATGAAGCCCGGAGCCCGTGGCAGGGGAAAGCGGGCGCAGTGGGGTCCGCCCGTCCCCAGCCCGCCGGGGCAGGCTCCGGGTTGACCTGGTGTCCGGACGGGAATGAAGCCCCGAGCCCGTGGCAGGGGAACCCGGGCGCATTGGGGTTCGCCCGGCCCCAGCCCGCGGGGGCAGGCTCCGGGTTGACCTGGTGACTCCCCTGCCTCGGGTGGTCCCGATCCTTTTTTCCGGTTTTTTCTTTTTTTTTTATTATGTCCGGAGAGTGGTCTGGGTGCCCCCCCGGCACCCCTTTTGGGGTCGGTCAAATTTTTTTTCAGACTTCCAGGGGCCCGATCCGTGGCCGCGGAGATTCAGGCTGGGCTGGCGGGACTTCTCTGGCAGAGGCTCCGGGTTGACCCGGGGACTCCCCTGCCTCGGGCGGGCCCGATCCTTTTTTCCGTTTTTTTTTTTTTTTCTTTTTGGGTCCGGAGAGCGGTCTGGATGCCCCCCAGAACCCCTTTTGGGGTCGGTGAAAAAAAATTTTTTAAAGACTTCCAGGGGTCCGATCCCTGGCCACGGCGTCGCAGGCTGGGCTGGGAGAGTTGTCCGCGGGGGGGCAGGCTCCGGGTTGACATGGTGTCCCGACGGGAATGAAGCCCGGAGCCCGTGGCAGGGGAACCCGGGCGCAGTGGGGTCCGCCCGGCCCCAGCCCGCGGGAGCAGGCTCCGGGTTGACCTGGTGTCCGGACGGGAATCAAGCCCCGAGCCCGGTGCAGGGGGACCCGGGCGGTGCGGGGTCCGTCCGGCACCAGCGCGCGGTGCAGGCTCCGGGTTGACCTGGTGTCCGGACGGGAATGAAGCCCTAGCCCGTGGCAGGGGAAAGCGGGCGCAGTGGGGTCCGCCCGTCCCCAGCCCGCGGGGGCAGGCTCCGGGTTGACCTGGTGTCCGGACGGGAATGAAGCCCCGAGCCCGTGGCAGGGGAACCGGGGCGCAGTGGGGTCCGCCCGTCCCCAGCCCGCGGGGGCAGGCTCCGGGTTGACCTGGTGTCCGGACGGGAATGAAGCCCGTTTCCCGTGGCAGGGGAACCCGGGCGCAGTGGGGTCCGCCCGGCCCCAGCCCGCGGGGGCAGGCTCCGGGTTGACCTGGTGTCCGGACGGGAATGAAGCCCCGAGCCCGGGGCAGGGGAACCGGGGCGCATTGGGGTCCGCCCGGCCCCAGCCCGCGGGGGCAGGCTCCGGGTTGACCTGGTGACTCCCCTGCCTCGGGTGGTCCCGATCCTTTTTTCCGTTTTTTTCTTTATTATGTCCGGGGAGTGGTCTGGATGCCCCCCCGGCACCCCTTTTGGGGTCGGTGAAATTTTTTTTCAGACTTCCAGGGGCCCGATCCGTGGCCGCGGAGATTCAGGCTGGCCTGGCGGACTTCTCTGGCAGAGGCTCCGGGTTGACCCGGTGACTCCCCTGCCTCGGGCGGGCCCGATCCTTTTTTCCGTTTTTTCTTTTTTTTTTTATTATGTCCGGGGAGTGGTCTGGATGCCCCCCCGGCACCCCTTTTGGGGTCGGTGAAATTTTTTTTCAGACTTCCAGGGGCCCGATCCGTGGCCGCGGAGATTCAGGCTGGCCTGGCGGACTTCTCTGGCAGAGGCTCCGGGTTGACCCGGGGACTCCCCTGCCTCGGGCGGGCCCGATCCTTTTTTCCGTTTTTTTTTTTTTTTTTTTTTTAGCGGGAGCGTGGTCTGGAAGTCCCCCCAGCACCCCTTTTGGGGTCGGTGAAAATTTTTTTCCGACTTCCAGGGGCCCGATCCGTGGCCGCGGTGTCGCAGGCTGGCCTGGGGTCCTTCTCTCGCTCCGGCCGCGGATGGCGAGACGCTCGGCCACCAGGTCAACCCGGAGGAAAAGCGGCTGAAAAAAACGTCTAAGTCCCTGCTCGGCCACCAGGTCAACCCGGAGGAAAAGCGGCTGAAAAAAATGTCTAAGTCCCTGCTCGGCCACCAGGTCAACCCGGAGGAAAAGCGGCTGAAGAAAATGTCTAAGTCCCTGCTCGGCCACCAGGTCAACCCGGAGGAAAAACGGCTGAAAAAATGTCTAAGTCCCTGCTCGGCCACCAGGTCAACCCCAGGAAAAGGCTGAAAAAATGTCTAAGTCCCTGCTCGGCCACCAGGTCAACCCCAGGAAAAGGCTGAAAAAATGTCTAAGTCCCTGCTCGGCCACCAGGTCAACCCCAGAAAAAGGCTGAAAAAATGTCTAAGTCCCTGCTCGGCCACCAGGTCAACCCCATTCAAAGTAACGGGTTGACCTGGTGGCCGGCAGTCTCACGGAAGTCCGGATGGGGTCGCCAAAACTGCCCTCGGCCGACCGAGGGAACCACGAGGTCGGATAGATTTTCAGATTGGTCCC
>NW_027554349.1:102500-112500 GCF_965152235.1 Eretmochelys imbricata | reverse complement strand
TGACCTGGTGGCCGGAGGACAATTAAGCCCGGGGCTCCGCGGCAGGGGTACCCGGGACGGAGCGGGGTCCGCCGGCCCCAGCCCGCGGGGGCAGGAACCGGGTTGACCTGGTGGCCGGAGGACAATTAAGCCCGGGGCTGGGGCACCCGGGACGGAGCGGGGTCCGCCGGCCCCAGCCCGCGGGGGCAGGAACCGGGTTGACCTGGTGGCCGGAGGACAATTAAGCCCGGGGCTCCGGGGCTGGGGCACCCGGGACGGAGCGGGGTCCGCCGGCCCCAGCCCGCGGGGGCAGGAACCGGGTTGACCTGGTGGCCGGAGGACAATTAAGCCCGGGGCTGGGGCACCCGGGACGGAGCGGGGTCCGCCGGCCCCAGCCCGCGGGGGCAGGAACCGGGTTGACCTGGTGGCCGGAGGACAATTAAGCCCGGGGCTCCGGGGCTGGGGCACCCGGGACGGAGCGGGGTCCGCCGGCCCCAGCCCGCGGGGGCAGGAACCGGGTTGACCTGGTGGCCGGAGGACAATTAAGCCCGGGGCTCCGGGGCTGGGGCACCCGGGACGGAGCGGGGTCCGCCGGCCCCAGCCCGCGGGGGCAGGAACCGGGTTGACCTGGTGGCCGGAGGACAATTAAGCCCGGGGCTCCGCGGCAGGGGTACCCGGGACGGAGCGGGGTCCGCCGGCCCCAGCCCGCGGGGGCAGGAACCGGGTTGACCTGGTGGCCGGAGGACAATTAAGCCCGGGGCTCCGGGGCTGGGCACCCGGGACGGAGCGGGGTCCGCCGGCCCCAGCCCGCGGGGGCAGGAACCGGGTTGACCTGGTGGCCGGAGGACAATTAAGCCCGGGGCTGGGGCACCCGGGACGGAGCGGGGTCCGCCGGCCCCAGCCCGCGGGGGCAGGAACCGGGTTGACCTGGTGGCCGGAGGACAATTAAGCCCGGGGCTCCGCGGCAGGGGTACCCGGGACGGAGCGGGGTCCGCCGGCCCCAGCCCGCGGGGGCAGGAACCGGGTTGACCTGGTGGCCGGAGGACAATTAAGCCCGGGGCTCCGCGGCAGGGGTACCCGGGACGGAGCGGGGTCCGCCGGCCCCAGCCCGCGGGGGCAGGAACCGGGTTGACCTGGTGGCCGGAGGACAATTAAGCCCGGGGCTGGGGCACCCGGGACGGAGCGGGGTCCGCCGGCCCCAGCCCGCGGGGGCAGGAACCGGGTTGACCTGGTGGCCGGAGGACAATTAAGCCCGGGGCTCCGGGGCTGGGGCACCCGGGACGGAGCGGGGTCCGCCGGCCCCAGCCCGCGGGGGCAGGAACCGGGTTGACCTGGTGGCCGGAGGACAATTAAGCCCGGGGCTGGGGCACCCGGGACGGAGCGGGGTCCGCCGGCCCCAGCCCGCGGGGGCAGGAACCGGGTTGACCTGGTGGCCGAAGGACAATTAAGCCCGGGGCTCCGGGGCTGGGGCACCCGGGACGGAGCGGGGTCCGCCGGCCCCAGCCCGCGGGGGCAGGAACCGGGTTGACCTGGTGGCCGGAGGACAATTAAGCCCGGGGCTCCGGGGCTGGGGTACCCGGGACGGAGCGGGGTCCGCCGGCCAGCCGCGGGGGCAGGAACCGGGTTGACCTGGTGGCCGGAGGACAATTAAGCCCGGGGCTCCGCGGCAGGGGTACCCGGGACGGAGCGGGGTCCGCCGGCCCCAGCCCGCGGGGGCAGGAACCGGGTTGACCTGGTGGCCGGAGGACAATTAAGCCCGGGGCTCCGGGGCTGGGCACCCGGGACGGAGCGGGGTCCGCCGGCCCCAGCCCGCGGGGGCAGGAACCGGGTTGACCTGGTGGCCGGAGGACAATTAAGCCCGGGGCTCCGCGGCAGGGGTACCCGGGAAGGAGCGGGGTCCGCCGGCCCCAGCCCTCGGGGGCGGGAACCGGGTTGACCTGGTGGCCGAGAAGCGAACCGGCCACCAGGTAAACCCATTGAAAGTATAGAGTTGACCTGGTGGCCGAAAACCGAACGGGCCACCAGGTAAACCCGTTGAAAGTATAGGGTTGACCTGGTGGCCGAGAAGCGAACCGGCCACCAGGTAAACCCATTGAAAGTATAGGGTTGACCTGGTGGCCGAAAAGCGAACGGGCCACCAGGTAAACCCGTTGAAAGTATAGGGTTGACCTGGTGGCCGAAAAGCGAACCGGCCACCAGGTAAACCCATTGAAAGTATAGGGTTGACCTGGTGGCCGAAAAGCGAACGGGCCACCAGGTAAACCCGTTGAAAGTATAGGGTTGACCTGGTGGCCGAAAAGCGAACGGGCCACCAGGTCAACCCGTTGAAAGTATAGGGTTGACCTGGTGGCCGAAAAGCGAACGGGCCACCAGGTAAACCCGTTGAAAGTATAGGGTTGACCTGGTGGCCGAAAAGCGAACCGGCCACCAGGTAAACCCATTGAAAGTATAGGGTTGACCTGGTGGCCGAGAAGCGAAGCGGCCACCAGGTAAACCCATTGAAAGTATAGGGTTGACCTGGTGGCCGAAAAGCGAACGGGCCACCAGGTCAACCCGTTGAAAGTATAGGGTTGACCTGGTGGCCGAAAAGCGAACCGGCCACCAGGTAAACCCATTGAAAGTATAGGGTTGACCTGGTGGCCGAAAAGCGAACCGGCCACCAGGTAAACCCATTGAAAGTATAGGGTTGACCTGGTGGCCGCTTCGCTTCTCGGCCACCAGGTAAACCCATTGAAAGTATAGGGTTGACCTGGTGGCCGAAAAGCGAACGGGCCACCAGGTCAACCCGTTGAAAGTATAGGGTTGACCTGGTGGCCGAAAAGCGAACCGGCCACCAGGTAAACCCGTTGAAAGTATAGGGTTGACCTGGTGGCCGAAAAGCGAACCGGCCACCAGGTAAACCCATTGAAAGTATAGGGTTGACCTGGTGGCCGAGAAGCGAAGCGGCCACCAGGTAAACCCATTGAAAGTATAGGGTTGACCTGGTGGCCGAAAAGCGAACGGGCCACCAGGTCAACCCGTTGAAAGTATAGGGTTGACCTGGTGGCCGAAAAGCGAACGGGCCACCAGGTAAACCCGTTGAAAGTATAGGGTTGACCTGGTGTCCGGACGGGAGTGAACCCCCGTACCCGGGGCAGGGTGACCCGGGCGGAGCGGTGTCCGTCCTGCCCCATCCCGCGGTGCAGACTCCGGGTTGACCTGGTGACTCCCCTGCCTCGGGTGGGCCCGATCCTTTTTTCCGTTTTTTTTTTTGGGCCGGCGAGTGGTCGGGATGCCCCCCAGGCACCCCTTTTGGGGTCGAAGAAAAAAATTTTTCAGACTTCCAGGGGCCCGATCCGTGGCCGCGGAGATTCAGGCTGGGCTGGCGGGACTTCTCTGGCAGAGGCTCCGGGTTGACCCGGGGACTCCCCTGCCTTGGGCGGGCCCGATCCGTTTTTCCGTTTTTTTTTTTTTTTTTCTTTTTGGGTCCGGAGACTGGTCTGGATGCCCCCCAGAACCCCTTCTGGGGTCGGTGAAAAAAATTTTTTAAAGACTTCCAGGGGTCCGATCCCTTGCCACGGCGTCGCAGGCTGGGCTGGGAGAGTTGTCCGCGGGGGGGCAGGCTCCGGGTTGACATGGTGTCCCGACGGGAATGAAGCCCGGAGCCCGTGGCAGGGGAACCCGGGCGCAGTGGTGTACGCCCGGCCCCAGCCCGCGGGGGCAGGCTCCGGGTTGACCTGGTGTCCGGACGGGAATGAAGCCCCGAGCCCGGGGCTGGGGGACCCGGGCGGTGCGGGGTCCGTCCGGCACCAGCGCGCGGTGCAGGCTCCGGGTTGACCTGGTGGCCGGAGGGGACTTAAGCCCGGGGCTGAGGCACCCGGGACGGAGCGGGGTCCGCCGGCCCCAGCCCGCGGGGGCAGGAACCGGGTTGACCTGGTAGCCGGAGGACAATTAAGCCCGGGGCTCCGCGGCAGGGGTACCCGGGAAGGAGCGGGGTCCGCCGGCCCCAGCCCTCGGGGGCGGGAACCGGGTTGACCTGGTGGCCGAGAAGCGAACCGGCCACCAGGTAAACCCATTGAAAGTATAGGGTTGACCTGGTGGCCGAAAAGCGAACGGGCCACCAGGTAAACCCGTTGAAAGTATAGGGTTGACCTGGTGGCCGAGAAGCGAACCGGCCACCAGGTAAACCCATTGAAAGTATAGGGTTGACCTGGTGGCCGAAAAGCGAACGGGCCACCAGGTCAACCCGTTGAAAGTATAGGGTTGACCTGGTGGCCGAAAAGCGAACGGGCCACCAGGTAAACCCGTTGAAAGTATAGGGTTGACCTGGTGTCCGGACGGGAGTGAACCCCCGTACCCGGGGCAGGGTGACCCGGGCGGAGCGGTGTCCGTCCTGCCCCATCCCGCGGTGCAGACTCCGGGTTGACCTGGTGACTCCCCTGCCTCGGGTGGGCCCGATCCTTTTTTCCGTTTTTTTTTTTGGGCCGGCGAGTGGTCGGGATGCCCCCCAGGCACCCCTTTTGGGGTCGAAGAAAAAAATTTTTCAGACTTCCAGGGGCCCGATCCGTGGCCGCGGAGATTCAGGCTGGGCTGGCGGGACTTCTCTGGCAGAGGCTCCGGGTTGACCCGGGGACTCCCCTGCCTTGGGCGGGCCCGATCCGTTTTTCCGTTTTTTTTTTTTTTTTTCTTTTTGGGTCCGGAGACTGGTCTGGATGCCCCCCAGAACCCCTTCTGGGGTCGGTGAAAAAAATTTTTTAAAGACTTCCAGGGGTCCGATCCCTTGCCACGGCGTCGCAGGCTGGGCTGGGAGAGTTGTCCGCGGGGGGGCAGGCTCCGGGTTGACATGGTGTCCCGACGGGAATGAAGCCCGGAGCCCGTGGCAGGGGAACCCGGGCGCAGTGGGGTACGCCCGGCCCCAGCCCGCGGGGGCAGGCTCCGGGTTGACCTGGTGTCCGGACGGGAATGAAGCCCCGAGCCCGGGGCTGGGGGACCCGGGCGGTGCGGGGTCCGTCCGGCACCAGCGCGCGGTGCAGGCTCCGGGTTGACCTGGTGGCCGGAGGGGACTTAAGCCCGGGGCTGAGGCACCCGGGACGGAGCGGGGTCCGCCGGCCCCAGCCCGCGGGGGCAGGAACCGGGTTGACCTGGTAGCCGGAGGACAATTAAGCCCGGGGCTCCGCGGCAGGGGTACCCGGGAAGGAGCGGGGTCCGCCGGCCCCAGCCCTCGGGGGCGGGAACCGGGTTGACCTGGTGGCCGAGAAGCGAACCGGCCACCAGGTAAACCCATTGAAAGTATAGGGTTGACCTGGTGGCCGAAAAGCGAACGGGCCACCAGGTAAACCCGTTGAAAGTATAGGGTTGACCTGGTGGCCGAGAAGCGAACCGGCCACCAGGTAAACCCATTGAAAGTATAGGGTTGACCTGGTGGCCGAAAAGCGAACGGGCCACCAGGTAAACCCGTTGAAAGTATAGGGTTGACCTGGTGTCCGGACGGGAGTGAACCCCCGTACCCGGGCCAGGGTGACCCGGGCGGAGCGGTGTCCGTCCTGCCCCATCCCGCGGTGCAGGCTCCGGGTTGACCTGGTGACTCCTCTGCCTCGGGTGGGCCCGATCCTTTTTTCCGTTTTTTTTTTTGGGCCGGCGAGTGGTCGGGATGCCCCCCAGGCACCCCTTTTGGTGTCGTTGAAAAAAAATTTTCAAACTTCCAGGGGCCCGATCCGTGGCCGCGGAGATTCAGGCTGGGCTGGCGGGACTTCTCTGGCAGAGGCTCCGTGTTGACCCGGGGACTCCCCTGCCTTGGGCGGGCCCGATCCGTTTTTCCGTTTTTTTTTTTTTTTTCTTTTTGGGTCCGGAGACTGGTCTGGATGCCCCCCAGAACCCCTTTTGGGGTCGGTGAAAAAAATTTTTTAAAGACTTCCAGGGGTCCGATCCCTTGCCACGGCGTCGCAGGCTGGGCTGGGAGAGTTGTCCGCGGGGGGGCAGGCTCCGGGTTGACATGGTGTCCCGACGGGAATGAAGCCCGGAGCCCGTGGCAGGGGAACCCGGGCGCAGTGGTGTCCGCCCGGCCCCAGCCCGCGGGGGCAGGCTCCGGGTTGACCTGGTGTCCGGACGGGAATGAAGCCCCGAGCCCGGGGCTGGGGGACACGGGCGGTGCGGGGTCCGTCCGGCACCAGCGCGCGGTGCAGGCTCCGGGTTGACCTGGTGGCCGGAGGGGACTTAAGCCCGGGGCTGAGGCACCCGGGACGGAGCGGGGTCCGCCGGCCCCAGCCCGCGGGGGCAGGAACCGGGTTGACCTGGTGGCCGAAAAGCGAACCGGCCACCAGGTAAACCCATTGAAAGTATAGGGTTGACCTGGTGGCCGAAAAGCGAACGGGCCACCAGGTAAACCCGTTGAAAGTATAGGGTTGACCTGGTGGCCGAAAAGAGAACCGGCCACCAGGTCAACCCGTTGAAAGGATAGGGTTGACCTGGTATCCGGACGGGAGTGAACCCCCGTACCCGGGGCAGGATAACCCGGGCGGAGCGTTGTCCGTCCGGCCCCATCCCGCGGTGCAGGCTCCGGGTTGACCTGGTGTCCGGACGGGAATGAAGCCCGGAGCCCGTGGCAGGGGAAAGCGGGCGCAGTGGGGTCCGCCCGTCCCCAGCCCGCGGGGGCAGGCTCCGGGTTGACCTGGTGTCCGGACGGGAATGAAGCCCCGAGCCCGTGGCAGGGGAACCCGGGCGCATTGGGGTTCGCCCGGCCCCAGCCCGCGGGGGCAGGCTCCGGGTTGACCTGGTGACTCCCCTGCCTCGGGTGGTCCCGATCCTTTTTTCCGGTTTTTTCTTTTTTTTTTATTATGTCCGGAGAGTGGTCTGGGTGCCCCCCCGGCACCCCTTTTGGGATCGGTCAAATTTTTTTTCAGACTTCCAGGGGCCCGATCCGTGGCCGCGGAGATTCAGGCTGGGCTGGCGGGACTTCTCTGGCAGAGGCTCCGTGTTGACCCGGGGACTCCCCTGCCTCGGGCGGGCCCGATCCTTTTTTCCGGTTTTTTTTTTTTTTTCTTTTTGGGTCCGGAGAGCGGTCTGGATGCCCCCCAGAACCCCTTTTGGGGTCGGTGAAAAAAATTTTTTAAAGACTTCCAGGGGTCCGATCCCTGGCCACGGCGTCGCAGGCTGGGCTGGGAGAGTTGTCCGCGGGGGGGCAGGCTCCGGGTTGACATGGTGTCCCGACGGGAATGAAGCCCGGAGCCCGTGGCAGGGGAACCCGGGCGCAGTGGGGTCCGCCCGTCCCCAGCCCGCGGGGGCAGGCTCCGTGTTGACCTGGTGTCCGGACGGGAATGAAGCCCCGAGCCCGTGGCAGGGGAACCCGGGCGCATTGGGGTCCGCCCGGCCCCAGCCCGCGGGGGCAGGCTCCGGGTTGACCTGGTGTCCGGACGGGAATGAAGCCCGGAGCCCGTGGCAGGGGAAAGCGGGCGCAGTGGGGTCCGCCCGTCCCCAGCCCGCCGGGGCAGGCTCCGGGTTGACCTGGTGTCCGGACGGGAATGAAGCCCCGAGCCCGTGGCAGGGGAACCCGGGCGCATTGGGGTTCGCCCGGCCCCAGCCCGCGGGGGCAGGCTCCGGGTTGACCTGGTGACTCCCCTGCCTCGGGTGGTCCCGATCCTTTTTTCCGGTTTTTTCTTTTTTTTTTATTATGTCCGGAGAGTGGTCTGGGTGCCCCCCCGGCACCCCTTTTGGGGTCGGTCAAATTTTTTTTCAGACTTCCAGGGGCCCGATCCGTGGCCGCGGAGATTCAGGCTGGGCTGGCGGGACTTCTCTGGCAGAGGCTCCGGGTTGACCCGGGGACTCCCCTGCCTCGGGCGGGCCCGATCCTTTTTTCCGTTTTTTTTTTTTTTTCTTTTTGGGTCCGGAGAGCGGTCTGGATGCCCCCCAGAACCCCTTTTGGGGTCGGTGAAAAAAAATTTTTTAAAGACTTCCAGGGGTCCGATCCCTGGCCACGGCGTCGCAGGCTGGGCTGGGAGAGTTGTCCGCGGGGGGGCAGGCTCCGGGTTGACATGGTGTCCCGACGGGAATGAAGCCCGGAGCCCGTGGCAGGGGAACCCGGGCGCAGTGGTGTCCGCCCGGCCCCAGCCCGCGGGAGCAGGCTCCGGGTTGACCTGGTGTCCGGACGGGAATCAAGCCCCGAGCCCGGTGCAGGGGGACCCGGGCGGTGCGGGGTCCGTCCGGCACCAGCGCGCGGTGCAGGCTCCGGGTTGACCTGGTGTCCGGACGGGAATGAAGCCCTAGCCCGTGGCAGGGGAAAGCGGGCGCAGTGGGGTCCGCCCGTCCCCAGCCCGCGGGGGCAGGCTCCGGGTTGACCTGGTGTCCGGACGGGAATGAAGCCCCGAGCCCGTGGCAGGGGAACCGGGGCGCAGTGGGGTCCGCCCGTCCCCAGCCCGCGGGGGCAGGCTCCGGGTTGACCTGGTGTCCGGACGGGAATGAAGCCCGTTTCCCGTGGCAGGGGAACCCGGGCGCAGTGGGGTCCGCCCGGCCCCAGCCCGCGGGGGCAGGCTCCGGGTTGACCTGGTGTCCGGACGGGAATGAAGCCCCGAGCCCGGGGCAGGGGAACCGGGGCGCATTGGGGTCCGCCCGGCCCCAGCCCGCGGGGGCAGGCTCCGGGTTGACCTGGTGACTCCCCTGCCTCGGGTGGTCCCGATCCTTTTTTCCGTTTTTTTCTTTATTATGTCCGGGGAGTGGTCTGGATGCCCCCCCGGCACCCCTTTTGGGGTCGGTGAAATTTTTTTTCAGACTTCCAGGGGCCCGATCCGTGGCCGCGGAGATTCAGGCTGGCCTGGCGGACTTCTCTGGCAGAGGCTCCGGGTTGACCCGGTGACTCCCCTGCCTCGGGCGGGCCCGATCCTTTTTTCCGTTTTTTCTTTTTTTTTTTATTATGTCCGGGGAGTGGTCTGGATGCCCCCCCGGCACCCCTTTTGGGGTCGGTGAAATTTTTTTTCAGACTTCCAGGGGCCCGATCCGTGGCCGCGGAGATTCAGGCTGGCCTGGCGGACTTCTCTGGCAGAGGCTCCGGGTTGACCCGGGGACTCCCCTGCCTCGGGCGGGCCCGATCCTTTTTTCCGTTTTTTTTTTTTTTTTTTTTTTAGCGGGAGCGTGGTCTGGAAGTCCCCCCAGCACCCCTTTTGGGGTCGGTGAAAATTTTTTTCCGACTTCCAGGGGCCCGATCCGTGGCCGCGGTGTCGCAGGCTGGCCTGGGGTCCTTCTCTCGCTCCGGCCGCGGATGGCGAGACGCTCGGCCACCAGGTCAACCCGGAGGAAAAGCGGCTGAAAAAAACGTCTAAGTCCCTGCTCGGCCACCAGGTCAACCCGGAGGAAAAGCGGCTGAAAAAAATGTCTAAGTCCCTGCTCGGCCACCAGGTCAACCCGGAGGAAAAGCGGCTGAAGAAAATGTCTAAGTCCCTGCTCGGCCACCAGGTCAACCCGGAGGAAAAACGGCTGAAAAAATGTCTAAGTCCCTGCTCGGCCACCAGGTCAACCCCAGGAAAAGGCTGAAAAAATGTCTAAGTCCCTGCTCGGCCACCAGGTCAACCCCAGGAAAAGGCTGAAAAAATGTCTAAGTCCCTGCTCGGCCACCAGGTCAACCCCAGAAAAAGGCTGAAAAAATGTCTAAGTCCCTGCTCGGCCACCAGGTCAACCCCATTCAAAGTAACGGGTTGACCTGGTGGCCGGCAGTCTCACGGAAGTCCGGATGGGGTCGCCAAAACTGCCCTCGGCCGACCGAGGGAACCACGAGGTCGGATAGATTTTCAGATTGGTCCCGCTAAATTGGCGGTTGGATTTTTCACATAGTTCATTCCGAAGGGTGTGCGGAGATTTCTGAGGACAGGTTTTTCAGAACCTGTGAGAACCAGAGATGAGCCCGGGGGACCAATCTGAGTGTTGTACCCGATCATGCGAGGGGGGAATGGGGCACGCTGGCAGGTGGGGCGGCCCTCGGCCCTCCGTGCCCCCCCCCTTTTCCGGCTCTTCGCCTCCGGGGACCCCGTCGTCCCCTCGCACCCGCCGCGCAGGCCCG
>NW_027554349.1:82500-90000 GCF_965152235.1 Eretmochelys imbricata | reverse complement strand
TTGACCTGGTGGCCGAAAACCGAACGGGCCACCAGGTAAACCCGTTGAAAGTATAGGGTTGACCTGGTGGCCGAGAAGCGAACCGGCCACCAGGTAAACCCATTGAAAGTATAGGGTTGACCTGGTGGCCGAAAAGCGAACGGGCCACCAGGTAAACCCGTTGAAAGTATAGGGTTGACCTGGTGGCCGAAAAGCGAACCGGCCACCAGGTAAACCCATTGAAAGTATAGGGTTGACCTGGTGGCCGAAAAGCGAACGGGCCACCAGGTAAACCCGTTGAAAGTATAGGGTTGACCTGGTGGCCGAAAAGCGAACGGGCCACCAGGTCAACCCGTTGAAAGTATAGGGTTGACCTGGTGGCCGAAAAGCGAACGGGCCACCAGGTAAACCCGTTGAAAGTATAGGGTTGACCTGGTGGCCGAAAAGCGAACCGGCCACCAGGTAAACCCATTGAAAGTATAGGGTTGACCTGGTGGCCGAGAAGCGAAGCGGCCACCAGGTAAACCCATTGAAAGTATAGGGTTGACCTGGTGGCCGAAAAGCGAACGGGCCACCAGGTCAACCCGTTGAAAGTATAGGGTTGACCTGGTGGCCGAAAAGCGAACCGGCCACCAGGTAAACCCATTGAAAGTATAGGGTTGACCTGGTGGCCGAAAAGCGAACCGGCCACCAGGTAAACCCATTGAAAGTATAGGGTTGACCTGGTGGCCGAGAAGCGAAGCGGCCACCAGGTAAACCCATTGAAAGTATAGGGTTGACCTGGTGGCCGAAAAGCGAACGGGCCACCAGGTCAACCCGTTGAAAGTATAGGGTTGACCTGGTGGCCGAAAAGCGAACCGGCCACCAGGTAAACCCGTTGAAAGTATAGGGTTGACCTGGTGGCCGAAAAGCGAACCGGCCACCAGGTAAACCCGTTGAAAGTATAGGGTTGACCTGGTGGCCGAGAAGCGAAGCGGCCACCAGGTAAACCCATTGAAAGTATAGGGTTGACCTGGTGGCCGAAAAGCGAACGGGCCACCAGGTCAACCCGTTGAAAGTATAGGGTTGACCTGGTGGCCGAAAAGCGAACGGGCCACCAGGTAAACCCGTTGAAAGTATAGGGTTGACCTGGTGTCCGGACGGGAGTGAACCCCCGTACCCGGGGCAGGGTGACCCGGGCGGAGCGGTGTCCGTCCTGCCCCATCCCGCGGTGCAGACTCCGGGTTGACCTGGTGACTCCCCTGCCTCGGGTGGGCCCGATCCTTTTTTCCGTTTTTTTTTTTGGGCCGGCGAGTGGTCGGGATGCCCCCCAGGCACCCCTTTTGGGGTCGAAGAAAAAAATTTTTCAGACTTCCAGGGGCCCGATCCGTGGCCGCGGAGATTCAGGCTGGGCTGGCGGGACTTCTCTGGCAGAGGCTCCGGGTTGACCCGGGGACTCCCCTGCCTTGGGCGGGCCCGATCCGTTTTTCCGTTTTTTTTTTTTTTTTTCTTTTTGGGTCCGGAGACTGGTCTGGATGCCCCCCAGAACCCCTTCTGGGGTCGGTGAAAAAAATTTTTTAAAGACTTCCAGGGGTCCGATCCCTTGCCACGGCGTCGCAGGCTGGGCTGGGAGAGTTGTCCGCGGGGGGGCAGGCTCCGGGTTGACATGGTGTCCCGACGGGAATGAAGCCCGGAGCCCGTGGCAGGGGAACCCGGGCGCAGTGGTGTACGCCCGGCCCCAGCCCGCGGGGGCAGGCTCCGGGTTGACCTGGTGTCCGGACGGGAATGAAGCCCCGAGCCCGGGGCTGGGGGACCCGGGCGGTGCGGGGTCCGTCCGGCACCAGCGCGCGGTGCAGGCTCCGGGTTGACCTGGTGGCCGGAGGGGACTTAAGCCCGGGGCTGAGGCACCCGGGACGGAGCGGGGTCCGCCGGCCCCAGCCCGCGGGGGCAGGAACCGGGTTGACCTGGTAGCCGGAGGACAATTAAGCCCGGGGCTCCGCGGCAGGGGTACCCGGGAAGGAGCGGGGTCCGCCGGCCCCAGCCCTCGGGGGCGGGAACCGGGTTGACCTGGTGGCCGAGAAGCGAACCGGCCACCAGGTAAACCCATTGAAAGTATAGGGTTGACCTGGTGGCCGAAAAGCGAACGGGCCACCAGGTAAACCCGTTGAAAGTATAGGGTTGACCTGGTGGCCGAGAAGCGAACCGGCCACCAGGTAAACCCATTGAAAGTATAGGGTTGACCTGGTGGCCGAAAAGCGAACGGGCCACCAGGTCAACCCGTTGAAAGTATAGGGTTGACCTGGTGGCCGAAAAGCGAACGGGCCACCAGGTAAACCCGTTGAAAGTATAGGGTTGACCTGGTGTCCGGACGGGAGTGAACCCCCGTACCCGGGGCAGGGTGACCCGGGCGGAGCGGTGTCCGTCCTGCCCCATCCCGCGGTGCAGACTCCGGGTTGACCTGGTGACTCCCCTGCCTCGGGTGGGCCCGATCCTTTTTTCCGTTTTTTTTTTTGGGCCGGCGAGTGGTCGGGATGCCCCCCAGGCACCCCTTTTGGGGTCGAAGAAAAAAATTTTTCAGACTTCCAGGGGCCCGATCCGTGGCCGCGGAGATTCAGGCTGGGCTGGCGGGACTTCTCTGGCAGAGGCTCCGGGTTGACCCGGGGACTCCCCTGCCTTGGGCGGGCCCGATCCGTTTTTCCGTTTTTTTTTTTTTTTTTCTTTTTGGGTCCGGAGACTGGTCTGGATGCCCCCCAGAACCCCTTCTGGGGTCGGTGAAAAAAATTTTTTAAAGACTTCCAGGGGTCCGATCCCTTGCCACGGCGTCGCAGGCTGGGCTGGGAGAGTTGTCCGCGGGGGGGCAGGCTCCGGGTTGACATGGTGTCCCGACGGGAATGAAGCCCGGAGCCCGTGGCAGGGGAACCCGGGCGCAGTGGGGTACGCCCGGCCCCAGCCCGCGGGGGCAGGCTCCGGGTTGACCTGGTGTCCGGACGGGAATGAAGCCCCGAGCCCGGGGCTGGGGGACCCGGGCGGTGCGGGGTCCGTCCGGCACCAGCGCGCGGTGCAGGCTCCGGGTTGACCTGGTGGCCGGAGGGGACTTAAGCCCGGGGCTGAGGCACCCGGGACGGAGCGGGGTCCGCCGGCCCCAGCCCGCGGGGGCAGGAACCGGGTTGACCTGGTAGCCGGAGGACAATTAAGCCCGGGGCTCCGCGGCAGGGGTACCCGGGAAGGAGCGGGGTCCGCCGGCCCCAGCCCTCGGGGGCGGGAACCGGGTTGACCTGGTGGCCGAGAAGCGAACCGGCCACCAGGTAAACCCATTGAAAGTATAGGGTTGACCTGGTGGCCGAAAAGCGAACGGGCCACCAGGTAAACCCGTTGAAAGTATAGGGTTGACCTGGTGGCCGAGAAGCGAACCGGCCACCAGGTAAACCCATTGAAAGTATAGGGTTGACCTGGTGGCCGAAAAGCGAACGGGCCACCAGGTAAACCCGTTGAAAGTATAGGGTTGACCTGGTGTCCGGACGGGAGTGAACCCCCGTACCCGGGCCAGGGTGACCCGGGCGGAGCGGTGTCCGTCCTGCCCCATCCCGCGGTGCAGGCTCCGGGTTGACCTGGTGACTCCTCTGCCTCGGGTGGGCCCGATCCTTTTTTCCGTTTTTTTTTTTGGGCCGGCGAGTGGTCGGGATGCCCCCCAGGCACCCCTTTTGGTGTCGTTGAAAAAAAATTTTCAAACTTCCAGGGGCCCGATCCGTGGCCGCGGAGATTCAGGCTGGGCTGGCGGGACTTCTCTGGCAGAGGCTCCGTGTTGACCCGGGGACTCCCCTGCCTTGGGCGGGCCCGATCCGTTTTTCCGTTTTTTTTTTTTTTTTCTTTTTGGGTCCGGAGACTGGTCTGGATGCCCCCCAGAACCCCTTTTGGGGTCGGTGAAAAAAATTTTTTAAAGACTTCCAGGGGTCCGATCCCTTGCCACGGCGTCGCAGGCTGGGCTGGGAGAGTTGTCCGCGGGGGGGCAGGCTCCGGGTTGACATGGTGTCCCGACGGGAATGAAGCCCGGAGCCCGTGGCAGGGGAACCCGGGCGCAGTGGTGTCCGCCCGGCCCCAGCCCGCGGGGGCAGGCTCCGGGTTGACCTGGTGTCCGGACGGGAATGAAGCCCCGAGCCCGGGGCTGGGGGACACGGGCGGTGCGGGGTCCGTCCGGCACCAGCGCGCGGTGCAGGCTCCGGGTTGACCTGGTGGCCGGAGGGGACTTAAGCCCGGGGCTGAGGCACCCGGGACGGAGCGGGGTCCGCCGGCCCCAGCCCGCGGGGGCAGGAACCGGGTTGACCTGGTGGCCGAAAAGCGAACCGGCCACCAGGTAAACCCATTGAAAGTATAGGGTTGACCTGGTGGCCGAAAAGCGAACGGGCCACCAGGTAAACCCGTTGAAAGTATAGGGTTGACCTGGTGGCCGAAAAGAGAACCGGCCACCAGGTCAACCCGTTGAAAGGATAGGGTTGACCTGGTATCCGGACGGGAGTGAACCCCCGTACCCGGGGCAGGATAACCCGGGCGGAGCGTTGTCCGTCCGGCCCCATCCCGCGGTGCAGGCTCCGGGTTGACCTGGTGTCCGGACGGGAATGAAGCCCGGAGCCCGTGGCAGGGGAAAGCGGGCGCAGTGGGGTCCGCCCGTCCCCAGCCCGCGGGGGCAGGCTCCGGGTTGACCTGGTGTCCGGACGGGAATGAAGCCCCGAGCCCGTGGCAGGGGAACCCGGGCGCATTGGGGTTCGCCCGGCCCCAGCCCGCGGGGGCAGGCTCCGGGTTGACCTGGTGACTCCCCTGCCTCGGGTGGTCCCGATCCTTTTTTCCGGTTTTTTCTTTTTTTTTTATTATGTCCGGAGAGTGGTCTGGGTGCCCCCCCGGCACCCCTTTTGGGATCGGTCAAATTTTTTTTCAGACTTCCAGGGGCCCGATCCGTGGCCGCGGAGATTCAGGCTGGGCTGGCGGGACTTCTCTGGCAGAGGCTCCGTGTTGACCCGGGGACTCCCCTGCCTCGGGCGGGCCCGATCCTTTTTTCCGGTTTTTTTTTTTTTTTCTTTTTGGGTCCGGAGAGCGGTCTGGATGCCCCCCAGAACCCCTTTTGGGGTCGGTGAAAAAAATTTTTTAAAGACTTCCAGGGGTCCGATCCCTGGCCACGGCGTCGCAGGCTGGGCTGGGAGAGTTGTCCGCGGGGGGGCAGGCTCCGGGTTGACATGGTGTCCCGACGGGAATGAAGCCCGGAGCCCGTGGCAGGGGAACCCGGGCGCAGTGGGGTCCGCCCGTCCCCAGCCCGCGGGGGCAGGCTCCGTGTTGACCTGGTGTCCGGACGGGAATGAAGCCCCGAGCCCGTGGCAGGGGAACCCGGGCGCATTGGGGTCCGCCCGGCCCCAGCCCGCGGGGGCAGGCTCCGGGTTGACCTGGTGTCCGGACGGGAATGAAGCCCGGAGCCCGTGGCAGGGGAAAGCGGGCGCAGTGGGGTCCGCCCGTCCCCAGCCCGCCGGGGCAGGCTCCGGGTTGACCTGGTGTCCGGACGGGAATGAAGCCCCGAGCCCGTGGCAGGGGAACCCGGGCGCATTGGGGTTCGCCCGGCCCCAGCCCGCGGGGGCAGGCTCCGGGTTGACCTGGTGACTCCCCTGCCTCGGGTGGTCCCGATCCTTTTTTCCGGTTTTTTCTTTTTTTTTTATTATGTCCGGAGAGTGGTCTGGGTGCCCCCCCGGCACCCCTTTTGGGGTCGGT
Source organism: Eretmochelys imbricata (assembly GCF_965152235.1). NCBI lineage: Eukaryota > Metazoa > Chordata > Testudines > Cheloniidae > Eretmochelys > Eretmochelys imbricata. The sequence continues at coordinate 84,294 of NW_027554349.1, read as the reverse complement.
CAAATTTTTTTTCAGACTTCCAGGGGCCCGATCCGTGGCCGCGGAGATTCAGGCTGGGCTGGCGGGACTTCTCTGGCAGAGGCTCCGGGTTGACCCGGGGACTCCCCTGCCTCGGGCGGGCCCGATCCTTTTTTCCGTTTTTTTTTTTTTTTCTTTTTGGGTCCGGAGAGCGGTCTGGATGCCCCCCAGAACCCCTTTTGGGGTCGGTGAAAAAAAATTTTTTAAAGACTTCCAGGGGTCCGATCCCTGGCCACGGCGTCGCAGGCTGGGCTGGGAGAGTTGTCCGCGGGGGGGCAGGCTCCGGGTTGACATGGTGTCCCGACGGGAATGAAGCCCGGAGCCCGTGGCAGGGGAACCCGGGCGCAGTGGTGTCCGCCCGGCCCCAGCCCGCGGGAGCAGGCTCCGGGTTGACCTGGTGTCCGGACGGGAATCAAGCCCCGAGCCCGGTGCAGGGGGACCCGGGCGGTGCGGGGTCCGTCCGGCACCAGCGCGCGGTGCAGGCTCCGGGTTGACCTGGTGTCCGGACGGGAATGAAGCCCTAGCCCGTGGCAGGGGAAAGCGGGCGCAGTGGGGTCCGCCCGTCCCCAGCCCGCGGGGGCAGGCTCCGGGTTGACCTGGTGTCCGGACGGGAATGAAGCCCCGAGCCCGTGGCAGGGGAACCGGGGCGCAGTGGGGTCCGCCCGTCCCCAGCCCGCGGGGGCAGGCTCCGGGTTGACCTGGTGTCCGGACGGGAATGAAGCCCGTTTCCCGTGGCAGGGGAACCCGGGCGCAGTGGGGTCCGCCCGGCCCCAGCCCGCGGGGGCAGGCTCCGGGTTGACCTGGTGTCCGGACGGGAATGAAGCCCCGAGCCCGGGGCAGGGGAACCGGGGCGCATTGGGGTCCGCCCGGCCCCAGCCCGCGGGGGCAGGCTCCGGGTTGACCTGGTGACTCCCCTGCCTCGGGTGGTCCCGATCCTTTTTTCCGTTTTTTTCTTTATTATGTCCGGGGAGTGGTCTGGATGCCCCCCCGGCACCCCTTTTGGGGTCGGTGAAATTTTTTTTCAGACTTCCAGGGGCCCGATCCGTGGCCGCGGAGATTCAGGCTGGCCTGGCGGACTTCTCTGGCAGAGGCTCCGGGTTGACCCGGTGACTCCCCTGCCTCGGGCGGGCCCGATCCTTTTTTCCGTTTTTTCTTTTTTTTTTTATTATGTCCGGGGAGTGGTCTGGATGCCCCCCCGGCACCCCTTTTGGGGTCGGTGAAATTTTTTTTCAGACTTCCAGGGGCCCGATCCGTGGCCGCGGAGATTCAGGCTGGCCTGGCGGACTTCTCTGGCAGAGGCTCCGGGTTGACCCGGGGACTCCCCTGCCTCGGGCGGGCCCGATCCTTTTTTCCGTTTTTTTTTTTTTTTTTTTTTTAGCGGGAGCGTGGTCTGGAAGTCCCCCCAGCACCCCTTTTGGGGTCGGTGAAAATTTTTTTCCGACTTCCAGGGGCCCGATCCGTGGCCGCGGTGTCGCAGGCTGGCCTGGGGTCCTTCTCTCGCTCCGGCCGCGGATGGCGAGACGCTCGGCCACCAGGTCAACCCGGAGGAAAAGCGGCTGAAAAAAACGTCTAAGTCCCTGCTCGGCCACCAGGTCAACCCGGAGGAAAAGCGGCTGAAAAAAATGTCTAAGTCCCTGCTCGGCCACCAGGTCAACCCGGAGGAAAAGCGGCTGAAGAAAATGTCTAAGTCCCTGCTCGGCCACCAGGTCAACCCGGAGGAAAAACGGCTGAAAAAATGTCTAAGTCCCTGCTCGGCCACCAGGTCAACCCCAGGAA
>NW_027554349.1:62500-70000 GCF_965152235.1 Eretmochelys imbricata | reverse complement strand
CCCGGGACGGAGCGGGGTCCGCCGGCCCCAGCCCGCGGGGGCAGGAACCGGGTTGACCTGGTGGCCGGAGGACAATTAAGCCCGGGGCTCCGCGGCAGGGGTACCCGGGAAGGAGCGGGGTCCGCCGGCCCCAGCCCTCGGGGGCGGGAACCGGGTTGACCTGGTGGCCGAGAAGCGAACCGGCCACCAGGTAAACCCATTGAAAGTATAGAGTTGACCTGGTGGCCGAAAACCGAACGGGCCACCAGGTAAACCCGTTGAAAGTATAGGGTTGACCTGGTGGCCGAGAAGCGAACCGGCCACCAGGTAAACCCATTGAAAGTATAGGGTTGACCTGGTGGCCGAAAAGCGAACGGGCCACCAGGTAAACCCGTTGAAAGTATAGGGTTGACCTGGTGGCCGAAAAGCGAACCGGCCACCAGGTAAACCCATTGAAAGTATAGGGTTGACCTGGTGGCCGAAAAGCGAACGGGCCACCAGGTAAACCCGTTGAAAGTATAGGGTTGACCTGGTGGCCGAAAAGCGAACGGGCCACCAGGTCAACCCGTTGAAAGTATAGGGTTGACCTGGTGGCCGAAAAGCGAACGGGCCACCAGGTAAACCCGTTGAAAGTATAGGGTTGACCTGGTGGCCGAAAAGCGAACCGGCCACCAGGTAAACCCATTGAAAGTATAGGGTTGACCTGGTGGCCGAGAAGCGAAGCGGCCACCAGGTAAACCCATTGAAAGTATAGGGTTGACCTGGTGGCCGAAAAGCGAACGGGCCACCAGGTCAACCCGTTGAAAGTATAGGGTTGACCTGGTGGCCGAAAAGCGAACCGGCCACCAGGTAAACCCATTGAAAGTATAGGGTTGACCTGGTGGCCGAAAAGCGAACCGGCCACCAGGTAAACCCATTGAAAGTATAGGGTTGACCTGGTGGCCGCTTCGCTTCTCGGCCACCAGGTAAACCCATTGAAAGTATAGGGTTGACCTGGTGGCCGAAAAGCGAACGGGCCACCAGGTCAACCCGTTGAAAGTATAGGGTTGACCTGGTGGCCGAAAAGCGAACCGGCCACCAGGTAAACCCGTTGAAAGTATAGGGTTGACCTGGTGGCCGAAAAGCGAACCGGCCACCAGGTAAACCCATTGAAAGTATAGGGTTGACCTGGTGGCCGAGAAGCGAAGCGGCCACCAGGTAAACCCATTGAAAGTATAGGGTTGACCTGGTGGCCGAAAAGCGAACGGGCCACCAGGTCAACCCGTTGAAAGTATAGGGTTGACCTGGTGGCCGAAAAGCGAACGGGCCACCAGGTAAACCCGTTGAAAGTATAGGGTTGACCTGGTGTCCGGACGGGAGTGAACCCCCGTACCCGGGGCAGGGTGACCCGGGCGGAGCGGTGTCCGTCCTGCCCCATCCCGCGGTGCAGACTCCGGGTTGACCTGGTGACTCCCCTGCCTCGGGTGGGCCCGATCCTTTTTTCCGTTTTTTTTTTTGGGCCGGCGAGTGGTCGGGATGCCCCCCAGGCACCCCTTTTGGGGTCGAAGAAAAAAATTTTTCAGACTTCCAGGGGCCCGATCCGTGGCCGCGGAGATTCAGGCTGGGCTGGCGGGACTTCTCTGGCAGAGGCTCCGGGTTGACCCGGGGACTCCCCTGCCTTGGGCGGGCCCGATCCGTTTTTCCGTTTTTTTTTTTTTTTTTCTTTTTGGGTCCGGAGACTGGTCTGGATGCCCCCCAGAACCCCTTCTGGGGTCGGTGAAAAAAATTTTTTAAAGACTTCCAGGGGTCCGATCCCTTGCCACGGCGTCGCAGGCTGGGCTGGGAGAGTTGTCCGCGGGGGGGCAGGCTCCGGGTTGACATGGTGTCCCGACGGGAATGAAGCCCGGAGCCCGTGGCAGGGGAACCCGGGCGCAGTGGTGTACGCCCGGCCCCAGCCCGCGGGGGCAGGCTCCGGGTTGACCTGGTGTCCGGACGGGAATGAAGCCCCGAGCCCGGGGCTGGGGGACCCGGGCGGTGCGGGGTCCGTCCGGCACCAGCGCGCGGTGCAGGCTCCGGGTTGACCTGGTGGCCGGAGGGGACTTAAGCCCGGGGCTGAGGCACCCGGGACGGAGCGGGGTCCGCCGGCCCCAGCCCGCGGGGGCAGGAACCGGGTTGACCTGGTAGCCGGAGGACAATTAAGCCCGGGGCTCCGCGGCAGGGGTACCCGGGAAGGAGCGGGGTCCGCCGGCCCCAGCCCTCGGGGGCGGGAACCGGGTTGACCTGGTGGCCGAGAAGCGAACCGGCCACCAGGTAAACCCATTGAAAGTATAGGGTTGACCTGGTGGCCGAAAAGCGAACGGGCCACCAGGTAAACCCGTTGAAAGTATAGGGTTGACCTGGTGGCCGAGAAGCGAACCGGCCACCAGGTAAACCCATTGAAAGTATAGGGTTGACCTGGTGGCCGAAAAGCGAACGGGCCACCAGGTCAACCCGTTGAAAGTATAGGGTTGACCTGGTGGCCGAAAAGCGAACGGGCCACCAGGTAAACCCGTTGAAAGTATAGGGTTGACCTGGTGTCCGGACGGGAGTGAACCCCCGTACCCGGGGCAGGGTGACCCGGGCGGAGCGGTGTCCGTCCTGCCCCATCCCGCGGTGCAGACTCCGGGTTGACCTGGTGACTCCCCTGCCTCGGGTGGGCCCGATCCTTTTTTCCGTTTTTTTTTTTGGGCCGGCGAGTGGTCGGGATGCCCCCCAGGCACCCCTTTTGGGGTCGAAGAAAAAAATTTTTCAGACTTCCAGGGGCCCGATCCGTGGCCGCGGAGATTCAGGCTGGGCTGGCGGGACTTCTCTGGCAGAGGCTCCGGGTTGACCCGGGGACTCCCCTGCCTTGGGCGGGCCCGATCCGTTTTTCCGTTTTTTTTTTTTTTTTTCTTTTTGGGTCCGGAGACTGGTCTGGATGCCCCCCAGAACCCCTTCTGGGGTCGGTGAAAAAAATTTTTTAAAGACTTCCAGGGGTCCGATCCCTTGCCACGGCGTCGCAGGCTGGGCTGGGAGAGTTGTCCGCGGGGGGGCAGGCTCCGGGTTGACATGGTGTCCCGACGGGAATGAAGCCCGGAGCCCGTGGCAGGGGAACCCGGGCGCAGTGGGGTACGCCCGGCCCCAGCCCGCGGGGGCAGGCTCCGGGTTGACCTGGTGTCCGGACGGGAATGAAGCCCCGAGCCCGGGGCTGGGGGACCCGGGCGGTGCGGGGTCCGTCCGGCACCAGCGCGCGGTGCAGGCTCCGGGTTGACCTGGTGGCCGGAGGGGACTTAAGCCCGGGGCTGAGGCACCCGGGACGGAGCGGGGTCCGCCGGCCCCAGCCCGCGGGGGCAGGAACCGGGTTGACCTGGTAGCCGGAGGACAATTAAGCCCGGGGCTCCGCGGCAGGGGTACCCGGGAAGGAGCGGGGTCCGCCGGCCCCAGCCCTCGGGGGCGGGAACCGGGTTGACCTGGTGGCCGAGAAGCGAACCGGCCACCAGGTAAACCCATTGAAAGTATAGGGTTGACCTGGTGGCCGAAAAGCGAACGGGCCACCAGGTAAACCCGTTGAAAGTATAGGGTTGACCTGGTGGCCGAGAAGCGAACCGGCCACCAGGTAAACCCATTGAAAGTATAGGGTTGACCTGGTGGCCGAAAAGCGAACGGGCCACCAGGTAAACCCGTTGAAAGTATAGGGTTGACCTGGTGTCCGGACGGGAGTGAACCCCCGTACCCGGGCCAGGGTGACCCGGGCGGAGCGGTGTCCGTCCTGCCCCATCCCGCGGTGCAGGCTCCGGGTTGACCTGGTGACTCCTCTGCCTCGGGTGGGCCCGATCCTTTTTTCCGTTTTTTTTTTTTGGGCCGGCGAGTGGTCGGGATGCCCCCCAGGCACCCCTTTTGGTGTCGTTGAAAAAAAATTTTCAAACTTCCAGGGGCCCGATCCGTGGCCGCGGAGATTCAGGCTGGGCTGGCGGGACTTCTCTGGCAGAGGCTCCGTGTTGACCCGGGGACTCCCCTGCCTTGGGCGGGCCCGATCCGTTTTTCCGTTTTTTTTTTGTTTTTTCTTTTTGGGTCCGGAGACTGGTCTGGATGCCCCCCAGAACCCCTTTTGGGGTCGGTGAAAAAAATTTTTTAAAGACTTCCAGGGGTCCGATCCCTTGCCACGGCGTCGCAGGCTGGGCTGGGAGAGTTGTCCGCGGGGGGGCAGGCTCCGGGTTGACATGGTGTCCCGACGGGAATGAAGCCCGGAGCCCGTGGCAGGGGAACCCGGGCGCAGTGGTGTCCGCCCGGCCCCAGCCCGCGGGGGCAGGCTCCGGGTTGACCTGGTGTCCGGACGGGAATGAAGCCCCGAGCCCGGGGCTGGGGGACACGGGCGGTGCGGGGTCCGTCCGGCACCAGCGCGCGGTGCAGGCTCCGGGTTGACCTGGTGGCCGGAGGGGACTTAAGCCCGGGGCTGAGGCACCCGGGACGGAGCGGGGTCCGCCGGCCCCAGCCCGCGGGGGCAGGAACCGGGTTGACCTGGTGGCCGAAAAGCGAACCGGCCACCAGGTAAACCCATTGAAAGTATAGGGTTGACCTGGTGGCCGAAAAGCGAACGGGCCACCAGGTAAACCCGTTGAAAGTATAGGGTTGACCTGGTGGCCGAAAAGAGAACCGGCCACCAGGTCAACCCGTTGAAAGGATAGGGTTGACCTGGTATCCGGACGGGAGTGAACCCCCGTACCCGGGGCAGGATAACCCGGGCGGAGCGTTGTCCGTCCGGCCCCATCCCGCGGTGCAGGCTCCGGGTTGACCTGGTGTCCGGACGGGAATGAAGCCCGGAGCCCGTGGCAGGGGAAAGCGGGCGCAGTGGGGTCCGCCCGTCCCCAGCCCGCGGGGGCAGGCTCCGGGTTGACCTGGTGTCCGGACGGGAATGAAGCCCCGAGCCCGTGGCAGGGGAACCCGGGCGCATTGGGGTTCGCCCGGCCCCAGCCCGCGGGGGCAGGCTCCGGGTTGACCTGGTGACTCCCCTGCCTCGGGTGGTCCCGATCCTTTTTTCCGGTTTTTTCTTTTTTTTTTATTATGTCCGGAGAGTGGTCTGGGTGCCCCCCCGGCACCCCTTTTGGGGTCGGTCAAATTTTTTTTCAGACTTCCAGGGGCCCGATCCGTGGCCGCGGAGATTCAGGCTGGGCTGGCGGGACTTCTCTGGCAGAGGCTCCGTGTTGACCCGGGGACTCCCCTGCCTCGGGCGGGCCCGATCCTTTTTTCCGGTTTTTTTTTTTTTTTCTTTTTGGGTCCGGAGAGCGGTCTGGATGCCCCCCAGAACCCCTTTTGGGGTCGGTGAAAAAAATTTTTTAAAGACTTCCAGGGGTCCGATCCCTGGCCACGGCGTCGCAGGCTGGGCTGGGAGAGTTGTCCGCGGGGGGGCAGGCTCCGGGTTGACATGGTGTCCCGACGGGAATGAAGCCCGGAGCCCGTGGCAGGGGAACCCGGGCGCAGTGGGGTCCGCCCGTCCCCAGCCCGCGGGGGCAGGCTCCGTGTTGACCTGGTGTCCGGACGGGAATGAAGCCCCGAGCCCGTGGCAGGGGAACCCGGGCGCATTGGGGTCCGCCCGGCCCCAGCCCGCGGGGGCAGGCTCCGGGTTGACCTGGTGTCCGGACGGGAATGAAGCCCGGAGCCCGTGGCAGGGGAAAGCGGGCGCAGTGGGGTCCGCCCGTCCCCAGCCCGCCGGGGCAGGCTCCGGGTTGACCTGGTGTCCGGACGGGAATGAAGCCCCGAGCCCGTGGCAGGGGAACCCGGGCGCATTGGGGTTCGCCCGGCCCCAGCCCGCGGGGGCAGGCTCCGGGTTGACCTGGTGACTCCCCTGCCTCGGGTGGTCCCGATCCTTTTTTCCGGTTTTTTCTTTTTTTTTTATTATGTCCGGAGAGTGGTCTGGGTGCCCCCCCGGCACCCCTTTTGGGGTCGGTCAAATTTTTTTTCAGACTTCCAGGGGCCCGATCCGTGGCCGCGGAGATTCAGGCTGGGCTGGCGGGACTTCTCTGGCAGAGGCTCCGGGTTGACCCGGGGACTCCCCTGCCTCGGGCGGGCCCGATCCTTTTTTCCGTTTTTTTTTTTTTTTCTTTTTGGGTCCGGAGAGCGGTCTGGATGCCCCCCAGAACCCCTTTTGGGGTCGGTGAAAAAAAATTTTTTAAAGACTTCCAGGGGTCCGATCCCTGGCCACGGCGTCGCAGGCTGGGCTGGGAGAGTTGTCCGCGGGGGGGCAGGCTCCGGGTTGACATGGTGTCCCGACGGGAATGAAGCCCGGAGCCCGTGGCAGGGGAACCCGGGCGCAGTGGGGTCCGCCCGGCCCCAGCCCGCGGGAGCAGGCTCCGGGTTGACCTGGTGTCCGGACGGGAATCAAGCCCCGAGCCCGGTGCAGGGGGACCCGGGCGGTGCGGGGTCCGTCCGGCACCAGCGCGCGGTGCAGGCTCCGGGTTGACCTGGTGTCCGGACGGGAATGAAGCCCTAGCCCGTGGCAGGGGAAAGCGGGCGCAGTGGGGTCCGCCCGTCCCCAGCCCGCGGGGGCAGGCTCCGGGTTGACCTGGTGTCCGGACGGGAATGAAGCCCCGAGCCCGTGGCAGGGGAACCGGGGCGCAGTGGGGTCCGCCCGTCCCCAGCCCGCGGGGGCAGGCTCCGGGTTGACCTGGTGTCCGGACGGGAATGAAGCCCGTTTCCCGTGGCAGGGGAACCCGGGCGCAGTGGGGTCCGCCCGGCCCCAGCCCGCGGGGGCAGGCTCCGGGTTGACCTGGTGTCCGGACGGGAATGAAGCCCCGAGCCCGGGGCAGGGGAACCGGGGCGCATTGGGGTCCGCCCGGCCCCAGCCCGCGGGGGCAGGCTCCGGGTTGACCTGGTGACTCCCCTGCCTCGGGTGGTCCCGATCCTTTTTTCCGTTTTTTTCTTTATTATGTCCGGGGAGTGGTCTGGATGCCCCCCCGGCACCCCTTTTGGGGTCGGTGAAATTTTTTTTCAGACTTCCAGGGGCCCGATCCGTGGCCGCGGAGATTCAGGCTGGCCTGGCGGACTTCTCTGGCAGAGGCTCCGGGTTGACCCGGTGACTCCCCTGCCTCGGGCGGGCCCGATCCTTTTTTCCGTTTTTTCTTTTTTTTTTTATTATGTCCGGGGAGTGGTCTGGATGCCCCCCCGGCACCCCTTTTGGGGTCGGTGAAATTTTTTTTCAGACTTCCAGGGGCCCGATCCGTGGCCGCGGAGATTCAGGCTGGCCTGGCGGACTTCTCTGGCAGAGGCTCCGGGTTGACCCGGGGACTCCCCTGCCTCGGGCGGGCCCGATCCTTTTTTCCGTTTTTTTTTTTTTTTTTTTTTTAGCGGGAGCGTGGTCTGGAAGTCCCCCCAGCACCCCTTTTGGGGTCGGTGAAAATTTTTTTCCGACTTCCAGGGGCCCGATCCGTGGCCGCGGTGTCGCAGGCTGGCCTGGGGTCCTTCTCTCGCTCCGGCCGCGGATGGCGAGACGCTCGGCCACCAGGTCAACCCGGAGGAAAAGCGGCTGAA
>NW_027554349.1:40000-50000 GCF_965152235.1 Eretmochelys imbricata | reverse complement strand
GGAGGACAATTAAGCCCGGGGCTCCGGGGCTGGGGCACCCGGGACGGAGCGGGGTCCGCCGGCCCCAGCCCGCGGGGGCAGGAACCGGGTTGACCTGGTGGCCGGAGGACAATTAAGCCCGGGGCTGGGGCACCCGGGACGCAGCGGGGTCCGCCGGCCCCAGCCCGCGGGGGCAGGAACCGGGTTGACCTGGTGGCCGGAGGACAATTAAGCCCGGGGCTGGGGCACCCGGGACGGAGCGGGGTCCGCCGGCCCCAGCCCGCGGGGGCAGGAACCGGGTTGACCTGGTGGCCGGAGGACAATTAAGCCCGGGGCTCCGCGGCAGGGATACCCGGGACTGAGCGGGGTCCGCCGGCCCCAGCCCGCGGGGGCAGGAACCGGGTTGACCTGGTGGCCGGAGGACTATTAAGCCCGGGGCTGGGGTACCCGGGACGGAGCGGGGTCCGCCGGCCCCAGCCCGCGGGGGCAGGAACCGGGTTGACCTGGTGGCCGGAGGACAATTAAGCCCGGGGCTCCGCGGCAGGGGTATCCGGGACGGAGCGGGGTCCGCCGGCCCCAGCCCGCGGGGGCAGGAACCGGGTTGACCTGGTGGCCGGAGGACAATTAAGCCCGGGGCTCCGCGGCAGGGATACCCGGGACTGAGCGGGGTCTGCCGGCCCCAGCCCGCGGGGGCAGGAACCGGGTTGACCTGGTGGCCGGAGGACTATTAAGCCCGGGGCTGGGGTACCCGGGACGGAGCGGGGTCCGCCGGCCCCAGCCCGCGGGGGCAGGAACCGGGTTGACCTGGTGGCCGGAGGACAATTAAGCCCGGGGCTCCGCGGCAGGGATACCCGGGACTGAGCGGGGTCCGCCGGCCCCAGCCCGCGGGGGCAGGAACCGGGTTGACCTGGTGGCCGGAGGACTATTAAGCCCGGGGCTGGGGTACCCGGGACGGAGCGGGGTCCGCCGGCCCCAGCCCGCGGGGGCAGGAACCGGGTTGACCTGGTGGCCGAAGGACAATTAAGCCCGGGGCTCCGGGGCTGGGGCACCCGGGACGGAGCGGGGTCCGCCGGCCCCAGCCCGCGGGGGCAGGAACCGGGTTGACCTGGTGGCCGGAGGACAATTAAGCCCGGGGCTCCGGGGCTGGGGTACCCGGGACGGAGCGGGGTCCGCCGGCCCCAGCCCGCGGGGGCAGGAACCGGGTTGACCTGGTGGCCGGAGGACAATTAAGCCCGGGGCTCCGCGGCAGGGGTACCCGGGACGGAGCGGGGTCCGCCGGCCCCAGCCCGCGGGGGCAGGAACCGGGTTGACCTGGTGGCCGGAGGACAATTAAGCCCGGGGCTCCGGGGCTGGGCACCCGGGACGGAGCGGGGTCCGCCGGCCCCAGCCCGCGGGGGCAGGAACCGGGTTGACCTGGTGGCCGGAGGACAATTAAGCCCGGGGCTCCGCGGCAGGGGTACCCGGGAAGGAGCGGGGTCCGCCGGCCCCAGCCCTCGGGGGCGGGAACCGGGTTGACCTGGTGGCCGAGAAGCGAACCGGCCACCAGGTAAACCCATTGAAAGTATAGAGTTGACCTGGTGGCCGAAAACCGAACGGGCCACCAGGTAAACCCGTTGAAAGTATAGGGTTGACCTGGTGGCCGAGAAGCGAACCGGCCACCAGGTAAACCCATTGAAAGTATAGGGTTGACCTGGTGGCCGAAAAGCGAACGGGCCACCAGGTAAACCCGTTGAAAGTATAGGGTTGACCTGGTGGCCGAAAAGCGAACCGGCCACCAGGTAAACCCATTGAAAGTATAGGGTTGACCTGGTGGCCGAAAAGCGAACGGGCCACCAGGTAAACCCGTTGAAAGTATAGGGTTGACCTGGTGGCCGAAAAGCGAACGGGCCACCAGGTCAACCCGTTGAAAGTATAGGGTTGACCTGGTGGCCGAAAAGCGAACGGGCCACCAGGTAAACCCGTTGAAAGTATAGGGTTGACCTGGTGGCCGAAAAGCGAACCGGCCACCAGGTAAACCCATTGAAAGTATAGGGTTGACCTGGTGGCCGAGAAGCGAAGCGGCCACCAGGTAAACCCATTGAAAGTATAGGGTTGACCTGGTGGCCGAAAAGCGAACGGGCCACCAGGTCAACCCGTTGAAAGTATAGGGTTGACCTGGTGGCCGAAAAGCGAACCGGCCACCAGGTAAACCCATTGAAAGTATAGGGTTGACCTGGTGGCCGAAAAGCGAACCGGCCACCAGGTAAACCCATTGAAAGTATAGGGTTGACCTGGTGGCCGCTTCGCTTCTCGGCCACCAGGTAAACCCATTGAAAGTATAGGGTTGACCTGGTGGCCGAAAAGCGAACGGGCCACCAGGTCAACCCGTTGAAAGTATAGGGTTGACCTGGTGGCCGAAAAGCGAACCGGCCACCAGGTAAACCCGTTGAAAGTATAGGGTTGACCTGGTGGCCGAAAAGCGAACCGGCCACCAGGTAAACCCATTGAAAGTATAGGGTTGACCTGGTGGCCGAGAAGCGAAGCGGCCACCAGGTAAACCCATTGAAAGTATAGGGTTGACCTGGTGGCCGAAAAGCGAACGGGCCACCAGGTCAACCCGTTGAAAGTATAGGGTTGACCTGGTGGCCGAAAAGCGAACGGGCCACCAGGTAAACCCGTTGAAAGTATAGGGTTGACCTGGTGTCCGGACGGGAGTGAACCCCCGTACCCGGGGCAGGGTGACCCGGGCGGAGCGGTGTCCGTCCTGCCCCATCCCGCGGTGCAGACTCCGGGTTGACCTGGTGACTCCCCTGCCTCGGGTGGGCCCGATCCTTTTTTCCGTTTTTTTTTTTGGGCCGGCGAGTGGTCGGGATGCCCCCCAGGCACCCCTTTTGGGGTCGAAGAAAAAAATTTTTCAGACTTCCAGGGGCCCGATCCGTGGCCGCGGAGATTCAGGCTGGGCTGGCGGGACTTCTCTGGCAGAGGCTCCGGGTTGACCCGGGGACTCCCCTGCCTTGGGCGGGCCCGATCCGTTTTTCCGTTTTTTTTTTTTTTTTTCTTTTTGGGTCCGGAGACTGGTCTGGATGCCCCCCAGAACCCCTTCTGGGGTCGGTGAAAAAAATTTTTTAAAGACTTCCAGGGGTCCGATCCCTTGCCACGGCGTCGCAGGCTGGGCTGGGAGAGTTGTCCGCGGGGGGGCAGGCTCCGGGTTGACATGGTGTCCCGACGGGAATGAAGCCCGGAGCCCGTGGCAGGGGAACCCGGGCGCAGTGGTGTACGCCCGGCCCCAGCCCGCGGGGGCAGGCTCCGGGTTGACCTGGTGTCCGGACGGGAATGAAGCCCCGAGCCCGGGGCTGGGGGACCCGGGCGGTGCGGGGTCCGTCCGGCACCAGCGCGCGGTGCAGGCTCCGGGTTGACCTGGTGGCCGGAGGGGACTTAAGCCCGGGGCTGAGGCACCCGGGACGGAGCGGGGTCCGCCGGCCCCAGCCCGCGGGGGCAGGAACCGGGTTGACCTGGTAGCCGGAGGACAATTAAGCCCGGGGCTCCGCGGCAGGGGTACCCGGGAAGGAGCGGGGTCCGCCGGCCCCAGCCCTCGGGGGCGGGAACCGGGTTGACCTGGTGGCCGAGAAGCGAACCGGCCACCAGGTAAACCCATTGAAAGTATAGGGTTGACCTGGTGGCCGAAAAGCGAACGGGCCACCAGGTAAACCCGTTGAAAGTATAGGGTTGACCTGGTGGCCGAGAAGCGAACCGGCCACCAGGTAAACCCATTGAAAGTATAGGGTTGACCTGGTGGCCGAAAAGCGAACGGGCCACCAGGTCAACCCGTTGAAAGTATAGGGTTGACCTGGTGGCCGAAAAGCGAACGGGCCACCAGGTAAACCCGTTGAAAGTATAGGGTTGACCTGGTGTCCGGACGGGAGTGAACCCCCGTACCCGGGGCAGGGTGACCCGGGCGGAGCGGTGTCCGTCCTGCCCCATCCCGCGGTGCAGACTCCGGGTTGACCTGGTGACTCCCCTGCCTCGGGTGGGCCCGATCCTTTTTTCCGTTTTTTTTTTTGGGCCGGCGAGTGGTCGGGATGCCCCCCAGGCACCCCTTTTGGGGTCGAAGAAAAAAATTTTTCAGACTTCCAGGGGCCCGATCCGTGGCCGCGGAGATTCAGGCTGGGCTGGCGGGACTTCTCTGGCAGAGGCTCCGGGTTGACCCGGGGACTCCCCTGCCTTGGGCGGGCCCGATCCGTTTTTCCGTTTTTTTTTTTTTTTTTCTTTTTGGGTCCGGAGACTGGTCTGGATGCCCCCCAGAACCCCTTCTGGGGTCGGTGAAAAAAATTTTTTAAAGACTTCCAGGGGTCCGATCCCTTGCCACGGCGTCGCAGGCTGGGCTGGGAGAGTTGTCCGCGGGGGGGCAGGCTCCGGGTTGACATGGTGTCCCGACGGGAATGAAGCCCGGAGCCCGTGGCAGGGGAACCCGGGCGCAGTGGGGTACGCCCGGCCCCAGCCCGCGGGGGCAGGCTCCGGGTTGACCTGGTGTCCGGACGGGAATGAAGCCCCGAGCCCGGGGCTGGGGGACCCGGGCGGTGCGGGGTCCGTCCGGCACCAGCGCGCGGTGCAGGCTCCGGGTTGACCTGGTGGCCGGAGGGGACTTAAGCCCGGGGCTGAGGCACCCGGGACGGAGCGGGGTCCGCCGGCCCCAGCCCGCGGGGGCAGGAACCGGGTTGACCTGGTAGCCGGAGGACAATTAAGCCCGGGGCTCCGCGGCAGGGGTACCCGGGAAGGAGCGGGGTCCGCCGGCCCCAGCCCTCGGGGGCGGGAACCGGGTTGACCTGGTGGCCGAGAAGCGAACCGGCCACCAGGTAAACCCATTGAAAGTATAGGGTTGACCTGGTGGCCGAAAAGCGAACGGGCCACCAGGTAAACCCGTTGAAAGTATAGGGTTGACCTGGTGGCCGAGAAGCGAACCGGCCACCAGGTAAACCCATTGAAAGTATAGGGTTGACCTGGTGGCCGAAAAGCGAACGGGCCACCAGGTAAACCCGTTGAAAGTATAGGGTTGACCTGGTGTCCGGACGGGAGTGAACCCCCGTACCCGGGCCAGGGTGACCCGGGCGGAGCGGTGTCCGTCCTGCCCCATCCCGCGGTGCAGGCTCCGGGTTGACCTGGTGACTCCTCTGCCTCGGGTGGGCCCGATCCTTTTTTCCGTTTTTTTTTTTGGGCCGGCGAGTGGTCGGGATGCCCCCCAGGCACCCCTTTTGGTGTCGTTGAAAAAAAATTTTCAAACTTCCAGGGGCCCGATCCGTGGCCGCGGAGATTCAGGCTGGGCTGGCGGGACTTCTCTGGCAGAGGCTCCGTGTTGACCCGGGGACTCCCCTGCCTTGGGCGGGCCCGATCCGTTTTTCCGTTTTTTTTTTTTTTTTCTTTTTGGGTCCGGAGACTGGTCTGGATGCCCCCCAGAACCCCTTTTGGGGTCGGTGAAAAAAATTTTTTAAAGACTTCCAGGGGTCCGATCCCTTGCCACGGCGTCGCAGGCTGGGCTGGGAGAGTTGTCCGCGGGGGGGCAGGCTCCGGGTTGACATGGTGTCCCGACGGGAATGAAGCCCGGAGCCCGTGGCAGGGGAACCCGGGCGCAGTGGTGTCCGCCCGGCCCCAGCCCGCGGGGGCAGGCTCCGGGTTGACCTGGTGTCCGGACGGGAATGAAGCCCCGAGCCCGGGGCTGGGGGACACGGGCGGTGCGGGGTCCGTCCGGCACCAGCGCGCGGTGCAGGCTCCGGGTTGACCTGGTGGCCGGAGGGGACTTAAGCCCGGGGCTGAGGCACCCGGGACGGAGCGGGGTCCGCCGGCCCCAGCCCGCGGGGGCAGGAACCGGGTTGACCTGGTGGCCGAAAAGCGAACCGGCCACCAGGTAAACCCATTGAAAGTATAGGGTTGACCTGGTGGCCGAAAAGCGAACGGGCCACCAGGTAAACCCGTTGAAAGTATAGGGTTGACCTGGTGGCCGAAAAGAGAACCGGCCACCAGGTCAACCCGTTGAAAGGATAGGGTTGACCTGGTATCCGGACGGGAGTGAACCCCCGTACCCGGGGCAGGATAACCCGGGCGGAGCGTTGTCCGTCCGGCCCCATCCCGCGGTGCAGGCTCCGGGTTGACCTGGTGTCCGGACGGGAATGAAGCCCGGAGCCCGTGGCAGGGGAAAGCGGGCGCAGTGGGGTCCGCCCGTCCCCAGCCCGCGGGGGCAGGCTCCGGGTTGACCTGGTGTCCGGACGGGAATGAAGCCCCGAGCCCGTGGCAGGGGAACCCGGGCGCATTGGGGTTCGCCCGGCCCCAGCCCGCGGGGGCAGGCTCCGGGTTGACCTGGTGACTCCCCTGCCTCGGGTGGTCCCGATCCTTTTTTCCGGTTTTTTCTTTTTTTTTTATTATGTCCGGAGAGTGGTCTGGGTGCCCCCCCGGCACCCCTTTTGGGGTCGGTCAAATTTTTTTTCAGACTTCCAGGGGCCCGATCCGTGGCCGCGGAGATTCAGGCTGGGCTGGCGGGACTTCTCTGGCAGAGGCTCCGTGTTGACCCGGGGACTCCCCTGCCTCGGGCGGGCCCGATCCTTTTTTCCGGTTTTTTTTTTTTTTTCTTTTTGGGTCCGGAGAGCGGTCTGGATGCCCCCCAGAACCCCTTTTGGGGTCGGTGAAAAAAATTTTTTAAAGACTTCCAGGGGTCCGATCCCTGGCCACGGCGTCGCAGGCTGGGCTGGGAGAGTTGTCCGCGGGGGGGCAGGCTCCGGGTTGACATGGTGTCCCGACGGGAATGAAGCCCGGAGCCCGTGGCAGGGGAACCCGGGCGCAGTGGGGTCCGCCCGTCCCCAGCCCGCGGGGGCAGGCTCCGTGTTGACCTGGTGTCCGGACGGGAATGAAGCCCCGAGCCCGTGGCAGGGGAACCCGGGCGCATTGGGGTCCGCCCGGCCCCAGCCCGCGGGGGCAGGCTCCGGGTTGACCTGGTGTCCGGACGGGAATGAAGCCCGGAGCCCGTGGCAGGGGAAAGCGGGCGCAGTGGGGTCCGCCCGTCCCCAGCCCGCCGGGGCAGGCTCCGGGTTGACCTGGTGTCCGGACGGGAATGAAGCCCCGAGCCCGTGGCAGGGGAACCCGGGCGCATTGGGGTTCGCCCGGCCCCAGCCCGCGGGGGCAGGCTCCGGGTTGACCTGGTGACTCCCCTGCCTCGGGTGGTCCCGATCCTTTTTTCCGGTTTTTTCTTTTTTTTTTATTATGTCCGGAGAGTGGTCTGGGTGCCCCCCCGGCACCCCTTTTGGGGTCGGTCAAATTTTTTTTCAGACTTCCAGGGGCCCGATCCGTGGCCGCGGAGATTCAGGCTGGGCTGGCGGGACTTCTCTGGCAGAGGCTCCGGGTTGACCCGGGGACTCCCCTGCCTCGGGCGGGCCCGATCCTTTTTTCCGTTTTTTTTTTTTTTTCTTTTTGGGTCCGGAGAGCGGTCTGGATGCCCCCCAGAACCCCTTTTGGGGTCGGTGAAAAAAAATTTTTTAAAGA
Source organism: Eretmochelys imbricata (assembly GCF_965152235.1). Classification (NCBI taxonomy): domain Eukaryota; kingdom Metazoa; phylum Chordata; order Testudines; family Cheloniidae; genus Eretmochelys; species Eretmochelys imbricata. Next base: position 42,518 of record NW_027554349.1, on the reverse strand, counting down.
CTTCCAGGGGTCCGATCCCTGGCCACGGCGTCGCAGGCTGGGCTGGGAGAGTTGTCCGCGGGGGGGCAGGCTCCGGGTTGACATGGTGTCCCGACGGGAATGAAGCCCGGAGCCCGTGGCAGGGGAACCCGGGCGCAGTGGTGTCCGCCCGGCCCCAGCCCGCGGGAGCAGGCTCCGGGTTGACCTGGTGTCCGGACGGGAATCAAGCCCCGAGCCCGGTGCAGGGGGACCCGGGCGGTGCGGGGTCCGTCCGGCACCAGCGCGCGGTGCAGGCTCCGGGTTGACCTGGTGTCCGGACGGGAATGAAGCCCTAGCCCGTGGCAGGGGAAAGCGGGCGCAGTGGGGTCCGCCCGTCCCCAGCCCGCGGGGGCAGGCTCCGGGTTGACCTGGTGTCCGGACGGGAATGAAGCCCCGAGCCCGTGGCAGGGGAACCGGGGCGCAGTGGGGTCCGCCCGTCCCCAGCCCGCGGGGGCAGGCTCCGGGTTGACCTGGTGTCCGGACGGGAATGAAGCCCGTTTCCCGTGGCAGGGGAACCCGGGCGCAGTGGGGTCCGCCCGGCCCCAGCCCGCGGGGGCAGGCTCCGGGTTGACCTGGTGTCCGGACGGGAATGAAGCCCCGAGCCCGGGGCAGGGGAACCGGGGCGCATTGGGGTCCGCCCGGCCCCAGCCCGCGGGGGCAGGCTCCGGGTTGACCTGGTGACTCCCCTGCCTCGGGTGGTCCCGATCCTTTTTTCCGTTTTTTTCTTTATTATGTCCGGGGAGTGGTCTGGATGCCCCCCCGGCACCCCTTTTGGGGTCGGTGAAATTTTTTTTCAGACTTCCAGGGGCCCGATCCGTGGCCGCGGAGATTCAGGCTGGCCTGGCGGACTTCTCTGGCAGAGGCTCCGGGTTGACCCGGTGACTCCCCTGCCTCGGGCGGGCCCGATCCTTTTTTCCGTTTTTTCTTTTTTTTTTTATTATGTCCGGGGAGTGGTCTGGATGCCCCCCCGGCACCCCTTTTGGGGTCGGTGAAATTTTTTTTCAGACTTCCAGGGGCCCGATCCGTGGCCGCGGAGATTCAGGCTGGCCTGGCGGACTTCTCTGGCAGAGGCTCCGGGTTGACCCGGGGACTCCCCTGCCTCGGGCGGGCCCGATCCTTTTTTCCGTTTTTTTTTTTTTTTTTTTTTTAGCGGGAGCGTGGTCTGGAAGTCCCCCCAGCACCCCTTTTGGGGTCGGTGAAAATTTTTTTCCGACTTCCAGGGGCCCGATCCGTGGCCGCGGTGTCGCAGGCTGGCCTGGGGTCCTTCTCTCGCTCCGGCCGCGGATGGCGAGACGCTCGGCCACCAGGTCAACCCGGAGGAAAAGCGGCTGAAAAAAACGTCTAAGTCCCTGCTCGGCCACCAGGTCAACCCGGAGGAAAAGCGGCTGAAAAAAATGTCTAAGTCCCTGCTCGGCCACCAGGTCAACCCGGAGGAAAAGCGGCTGAAGAAAATGTCTAAGTCCCTGCTCGGCCACCAGGTCAACCCGGAGGAAAAACGGCTGAAAAAATGTCTAAGTCCCTGCTCGGCCACCAGGTCAACCCCAGGAAAAGGCTGAAAAAATGTCTAAGTCCCTGCTCGGCCACCAGGTCAACCCCAGGAAAAGGCTGAAAAAATGTCTAAGTCCCTGCTCGGCCACCAGGTCAACCCCAGAAAAAGGCTGAAAAAATGTCTAAGTCCCTGCTCGGCCACCAGGTCAACCCCATTCAAAGTAACGGGTTGACCTGGTGGCCGGCAGTCTCACGGAAGTCCGGATGGGGTCGCCAAAACTGCCCTCGGCCGACCGAGGGAACCACGAGGTCGGATAGATTTTCAGATTGGTCCCGCTAAATTGGCGGTTGGATTTTTCACATAGTTCATTCCGAAGGGTGTGCGGAGATTTCTGAGGACAGGTTTTTCAGAACCTGTGAGAACCAGAGATGAGCCCGGGGGACCAATCTGAGTGTTGTACCCGATCATGCGAGGGGGGAATGGGGCACGCTGGCAGGTGGGGCGGCCCTCGGCCCTCCGTGCCCCCCCCCTTTTCCGGCTCTTCGCCTCCGGGGACCCCGTCGTCCCCTCGCACCCGCCGCGCAGGCCCGGTGGCCGGGATGCGAACTCCGACTGTCGGCGCCCCCCGGAGGGAGGGGGGGCCCGCTCCCCGCTCGCCCGCCGATCGATGTGGCGCTCACCTTCGCGACGGGAAGGGCCCTTCGCGGGCCGGAGCCCCGGCGGCAGGGGCCTCCGGCGTTCAGGCGGATTTGGGTCCCTCTTCCCCTTTGCGTTCCCCGACCCCGGGGCCGACTGGGACTTGCCTCCTTGAGGGAAGGGGGGCCGGGCGCGTGCCCGGCCCTCCGTGCCGTGGGTGTGCCGGCCGGCTGAGATCTCCGCCGGGCGAGGTCGAGCGGCTCCGGCAGCCCACCCAGGGGTCCGAAAACCCAGGCCAAGCCGCGAGGCTCAGCAGGGCCAAACACGGTCGCGAGAGCGAGCAGGGGCGCGCTGCGGTCCCCCGCCGTCCCCGAC
>NW_027554349.1:17500-27500 GCF_965152235.1 Eretmochelys imbricata | reverse complement strand
CAGGAACCGGGTTGACCTGGTGGCCGGAGGACAATTAAGCCCGGGGCTGGGGCACCCGGGACGGAGCGGGGTCCGCCGGCCCCAGCCCGCGGGGGCAGGAACCGGGTTGACCTGGTGGCCGGAGGACAATTAAGCCCGGGGCTCCGGGGCTGGGGCACCCGGGACGGAGCGGGGTCCGCCGGCCCCAGCCCGCGGGGGCAGGAACCGGGTTGACCTGGTGGCCGGAGGACAATTAAGCCCGGGGCTGGGGCACCCGGGACGGAGCGGGGTCCGCCGGCCCCAGCCCGCGGGGGCAGGAACCGGGTTGACCTGGTGGCCGAAGGACAATTAAGCCCGGGGCTCCGGGGCTGGGGCACCCGGGACGGAGCGGGGTCCGCCGGCCCCAGCCCGCGGGGGCAGGAACCGGGTTGACCTGGTGGCCGGAGGACAATTAAGCCCGGGGCTCCGGGGCTGGGGTACCCGGGACGGAGCGGGGTCCGCCGGCCAGCCGCGGGGGCAGGAACCGGGTTGACCTGGTGGCCGGAGGACAATTAAGCCCGGGGCTCCGCGGCAGGGGTACCCGGGACGGAGCGGGGTCCGCCGGCCCCAGCCCGCGGGGGCAGGAACCGGGTTGACCTGGTGGCCGGAGGACAATTAAGCCCGGGGCTCCGGGGCTGGGCACCCGGGACGGAGCGGGGTCCGCCGGCCCCAGCCCGCGGGGGCAGGAACCGGGTTGACCTGGTGGCCGGAGGACAATTAAGCCCGGGGCTCCGCGGCAGGGGTACCCGGGAAGGAGCGGGGTCCGCCGGCCCCAGCCCTCGGGGGCGGGAACCGGGTTGACCTGGTGGCCGAGAAGCGAACCGGCCACCAGGTAAACCCATTGAAAGTATAGAGTTGACCTGGTGGCCGAAAACCGAACGGGCCACCAGGTAAACCCGTTGAAAGTATAGGGTTGACCTGGTGGCCGAGAAGCGAACCGGCCACCAGGTAAACCCATTGAAAGTATAGGGTTGACCTGGTGGCCGAAAAGCGAACGGGCCACCAGGTAAACCCGTTGAAAGTATAGGGTTGACCTGGTGGCCGAAAAGCGAACCGGCCACCAGGTAAACCCATTGAAAGTATAGGGTTGACCTGGTGGCCGAAAAGCGAACGGGCCACCAGGTAAACCCGTTGAAAGTATAGGGTTGACCTGGTGGCCGAAAAGCGAACGGGCCACCAGGTCAACCCGTTGAAAGTATAGGGTTGACCTGGTGGCCGAAAAGCGAACGGGCCACCAGGTAAACCCGTTGAAAGTATAGGGTTGACCTGGTGGCCGAAAAGCGAACCGGCCACCAGGTAAACCCATTGAAAGTATAGGGTTGACCTGGTGGCCGAGAAGCGAAGCGGCCACCAGGTAAACCCATTGAAAGTATAGGGTTGACCTGGTGGCCGAAAAGCGAACGGGCCACCAGGTCAACCCGTTGAAAGTATAGGGTTGACCTGGTGGCCGAAAAGCGAACCGGCCACCAGGTAAACCCATTGAAAGTATAGGGTTGACCTGGTGGCCGAAAAGCGAACCGGCCACCAGGTAAACCCATTGAAAGTATAGGGTTGACCTGGTGGCCGCTTCGCTTCTCGGCCACCAGGTAAACCCATTGAAAGTATAGGGTTGACCTGGTGGCCGAAAAGCGAACGGGCCACCAGGTCAACCCGTTGAAAGTATAGGGTTGACCTGGTGGCCGAAAAGCGAACCGGCCACCAGGTAAACCCGTTGAAAGTATAGGGTTGACCTGGTGGCCGAAAAGCGAACCGGCCACCAGGTAAACCCATTGAAAGTATAGGGTTGACCTGGTGGCCGAGAAGCGAAGCGGCCACCAGGTAAACCCATTGAAAGTATAGGGTTGACCTGGTGGCCGAAAAGCGAACGGGCCACCAGGTCAACCCGTTGAAAGTATAGGGTTGACCTGGTGGCCGAAAAGCGAACGGGCCACCAGGTAAACCCGTTGAAAGTATAGGGTTGACCTGGTGTCCGGACGGGAGTGAACCCCCGTACCCGGGGCAGGGTGACCCGGGCGGAGCGGTGTCCGTCCTGCCCCATCCCGCGGTGCAGACTCCGGGTTGACCTGGTGACTCCCCTGCCTCGGGTGGGCCCGATCCTTTTTTCCGTTTTTTTTTTTGGGCCGGCGAGTGGTCGGGATGCCCCCCAGGCACCCCTTTTGGGGTCGAAGAAAAAAATTTTTCAGACTTCCAGGGGCCCGATCCGTGGCCGCGGAGATTCAGGCTGGGCTGGCGGGACTTCTCTGGCAGAGGCTCCGGGTTGACCCGGGGACTCCCCTGCCTTGGGCGGGCCCGATCCGTTTTTCCGTTTTTTTTTTTTTTTTTCTTTTTGGGTCCGGAGACTGGTCTGGATGCCCCCCAGAACCCCTTCTGGGGTCGGTGAAAAAAATTTTTTAAAGACTTCCAGGGGTCCGATCCCTTGCCACGGCGTCGCAGGCTGGGCTGGGAGAGTTGTCCGCGGGGGGGCAGGCTCCGGGTTGACATGGTGTCCCGACGGGAATGAAGCCCGGAGCCCGTGGCAGGGGAACCCGGGCGCAGTGGTGTACGCCCGGCCCCAGCCCGCGGGGGCAGGCTCCGGGTTGACCTGGTGTCCGGACGGGAATGAAGCCCCGAGCCCGGGGCTGGGGGACCCGGGCGGTGCGGGGTCCGTCCGGCACCAGCGCGCGGTGCAGGCTCCGGGTTGACCTGGTGGCCGGAGGGGACTTAAGCCCGGGGCTGAGGCACCCGGGACGGAGCGGGGTCCGCCGGCCCCAGCCCGCGGGGGCAGGAACCGGGTTGACCTGGTAGCCGGAGGACAATTAAGCCCGGGGCTCCGCGGCAGGGGTACCCGGGAAGGAGCGGGGTCCGCCGGCCCCAGCCCTCGGGGGCGGGAACCGGGTTGACCTGGTGGCCGAGAAGCGAACCGGCCACCAGGTAAACCCATTGAAAGTATAGGGTTGACCTGGTGGCCGAAAAGCGAACGGGCCACCAGGTAAACCCGTTGAAAGTATAGGGTTGACCTGGTGGCCGAGAAGCGAACCGGCCACCAGGTAAACCCATTGAAAGTATAGGGTTGACCTGGTGGCCGAAAAGCGAACGGGCCACCAGGTCAACCCGTTGAAAGTATAGGGTTGACCTGGTGGCCGAAAAGCGAACGGGCCACCAGGTAAACCCGTTGAAAGTATAGGGTTGACCTGGTGTCCGGACGGGAGTGAACCCCCGTACCCGGGGCAGGGTGACCCGGGCGGAGCGGTGTCCGTCCTGCCCCATCCCGCGGTGCAGACTCCGGGTTGACCTGGTGACTCCCCTGCCTCGGGTGGGCCCGATCCTTTTTTCCGTTTTTTTTTTTGGGCCGGCGAGTGGTCGGGATGCCCCCCAGGCACCCCTTTTGGGGTCGAAGAAAAAAATTTTTCAGACTTCCAGGGGCCCGATCCGTGGCCGCGGAGATTCAGGCTGGGCTGGCGGGACTTCTCTGGCAGAGGCTCCGGGTTGACCCGGGGACTCCCCTGCCTTGGGCGGGCCCGATCCGTTTTTCCGTTTTTTTTTTTTTTTTTCTTTTTGGGTCCGGAGACTGGTCTGGATGCCCCCCAGAACCCCTTCTGGGGTCGGTGAAAAAAATTTTTTAAAGACTTCCAGGGGTCCGATCCCTTGCCACGGCGTCGCAGGCTGGGCTGGGAGAGTTGTCCGCGGGGGGGCAGGCTCCGGGTTGACATGGTGTCCCGACGGGAATGAAGCCCGGAGCCCGTGGCAGGGGAACCCGGGCGCAGTGGGGTACGCCCGGCCCCAGCCCGCGGGGGCAGGCTCCGGGTTGACCTGGTGTCCGGACGGGAATGAAGCCCCGAGCCCGGGGCTGGGGGACCCGGGCGGTGCGGGGTCCGTCCGGCACCAGCGCGCGGTGCAGGCTCCGGGTTGACCTGGTGGCCGGAGGGGACTTAAGCCCGGGGCTGAGGCACCCGGGACGGAGCGGGGTCCGCCGGCCCCAGCCCGCGGGGGCAGGAACCGGGTTGACCTGGTAGCCGGAGGACAATTAAGCCCGGGGCTCCGCGGCAGGGGTACCCGGGAAGGAGCGGGGTCCGCCGGCCCCAGCCCTCGGGGGCGGGAACCGGGTTGACCTGGTGGCCGAGAAGCGAACCGGCCACCAGGTAAACCCATTGAAAGTATAGGGTTGACCTGGTGGCCGAAAAGCGAACGGGCCACCAGGTAAACCCGTTGAAAGTATAGGGTTGACCTGGTGGCCGAGAAGCGAACCGGCCACCAGGTAAACCCATTGAAAGTATAGGGTTGACCTGGTGGCCGAAAAGCGAACGGGCCACCAGGTAAACCCGTTGAAAGTATAGGGTTGACCTGGTGTCCGGACGGGAGTGAACCCCCGTACCCGGGCCAGGGTGACCCGGGCGGAGCGGTGTCCGTCCTGCCCCATCCCGCGGTGCAGGCTCCGGGTTGACCTGGTGACTCCTCTGCCTCGGGTGGGCCCGATCCTTTTTTCCGTTTTTTTTTTTGGGCCGGCGAGTGGTCGGGATGCCCCCCAGGCACCCCTTTTGGTGTCGTTGAAAAAAAATTTTCAAACTTCCAGGGGCCCGATCCGTGGCCGCGGAGATTCAGGCTGGGCTGGCGGGACTTCTCTGGCAGAGGCTCCGTGTTGACCCGGGGACTCCCCTGCCTTGGGCGGGCCCGATCCGTTTTTCCGTTTTTTTTTTTTTTTTCTTTTTGGGTCCGGAGACTGGTCTGGATGCCCCCCAGAACCCCTTTTGGGGTCGGTGAAAAAAATTTTTTAAAGACTTCCAGGGGTCCGATCCCTTGCCACGGCGTCGCAGGCTGGGCTGGGAGAGTTGTCCGCGGGGGGGCAGGCTCCGGGTTGACATGGTGTCCCGACGGGAATGAAGCCCGGAGCCCGTGGCAGGGGAACCCGGGCGCAGTGGTGTCCGCCCGGCCCCAGCCCGCGGGGGCAGGCTCCGGGTTGACCTGGTGTCCGGACGGGAATGAAGCCCCGAGCCCGGGGCTGGGGGACACGGGCGGTGCGGGGTCCGTCCGGCACCAGCGCGCGGTGCAGGCTCCGGGTTGACCTGGTGGCCGGAGGGGACTTAAGCCCGGGGCTGAGGCACCCGGGACGGAGCGGGGTCCGCCGGCCCCAGCCCGCGGGGGCAGGAACCGGGTTGACCTGGTGGCCGAAAAGCGAACCGGCCACCAGGTAAACCCATTGAAAGTATAGGGTTGACCTGGTGGCCGAAAAGCGAACGGGCCACCAGGTAAACCCGTTGAAAGTATAGGGTTGACCTGGTGGCCGAAAAGAGAACCGGCCACCAGGTCAACCCGTTGAAAGGATAGGGTTGACCTGGTATCCGGACGGGAGTGAACCCCCGTACCCGGGGCAGGATAACCCGGGCGGAGCGTTGTCCGTCCGGCCCCATCCCGCGGTGCAGGCTCCGGGTTGACCTGGTGTCCGGACGGGAATGAAGCCCGGAGCCCGTGGCAGGGGAAAGCGGGCGCAGTGGGGTCCGCCCGTCCCCAGCCCGCGGGGGCAGGCTCCGGGTTGACCTGGTGTCCGGACGGGAATGAAGCCCCGAGCCCGTGGCAGGGGAACCCGGGCGCATTGGGGTTCGCCCGGCCCCAGCCCGCGGGGGCAGGCTCCGGGTTGACCTGGTGACTCCCCTGCCTCGGGTGGTCCCGATCCTTTTTTCCGGTTTTTTCTTTTTTTTTTATTATGTCCGGAGAGTGGTCTGGGTGCCCCCCCGGCACCCCTTTTGGGATCGGTCAAATTTTTTTTCAGACTTCCAGGGGCCCGATCCGTGGCCGCGGAGATTCAGGCTGGGCTGGCGGGACTTCTCTGGCAGAGGCTCCGTGTTGACCCGGGGACTCCCCTGCCTCGGGCGGGCCCGATCCTTTTTTCCGGTTTTTTTTTTTTTTTCTTTTTGGGTCCGGAGAGCGGTCTGGATGCCCCCCAGAACCCCTTTTGGGGTCGGTGAAAAAAATTTTTTAAAGACTTCCAGGGGTCCGATCCCTGGCCACGGCGTCGCAGGCTGGGCTGGGAGAGTTGTCCGCGGGGGGGCAGGCTCCGGGTTGACATGGTGTCCCGACGGGAATGAAGCCCGGAGCCCGTGGCAGGGGAACCCGGGCGCAGTGGGGTCCGCCCGTCCCCAGCCCGCGGGGGCAGGCTCCGTGTTGACCTGGTGTCCGGACGGGAATGAAGCCCCGAGCCCGTGGCAGGGGAACCCGGGCGCATTGGGGTCCGCCCGGCCCCAGCCCGCGGGGGCAGGCTCCGGGTTGACCTGGTGTCCGGACGGGAATGAAGCCCGGAGCCCGTGGCAGGGGAAAGCGGGCGCAGTGGGGTCCGCCCGTCCCCAGCCCGCCGGGGCAGGCTCCGGGTTGACCTGGTGTCCGGACGGGAATGAAGCCCCGAGCCCGTGGCAGGGGAACCCGGGCGCATTGGGGTTCGCCCGGCCCCAGCCCGCGGGGGCAGGCTCCGGGTTGACCTGGTGACTCCCCTGCCTCGGGTGGTCCCGATCCTTTTTTCCGGTTTTTTCTTTTTTTTTTATTATGTCCGGAGAGTGGTCTGGGTGCCCCCCCGGCACCCCTTTTGGGGTCGGTCAAATTTTTTTTCAGACTTCCAGGGGCCCGATCCGTGGCCGCGGAGATTCAGGCTGGGCTGGCGGGACTTCTCTGGCAGAGGCTCCGGGTTGACCCGGGGACTCCCCTGCCTCGGGCGGGCCCGATCCTTTTTTCCGTTTTTTTTTTTTTTTCTTTTTGGGTCCGGAGAGCGGTCTGGATGCCCCCCAGAACCCCTTTTGGGGTCGGTGAAAAAAAATTTTTTAAAGACTTCCAGGGGTCCGATCCCTGGCCACGGCGTCGCAGGCTGGGCTGGGAGAGTTGTCCGCGGGGGGGCAGGCTCCGGGTTGACATGGTGTCCCGACGGGAATGAAGCCCGGAGCCCGTGGCAGGGGAACCCGGGCGCAGTGGTGTCCGCCCGGCCCCAGCCCGCGGGAGCAGGCTCCGGGTTGACCTGGTGTCCGGACGGGAATCAAGCCCCGAGCCCGGTGCAGGGGGACCCGGGCGGTGCGGGGTCCGTCCGGCACCAGCGCGCGGTGCAGGCTCCGGGTTGACCTGGTGTCCGGACGGGAATGAAGCCCTAGCCCGTGGCAGGGGAAAGCGGGCGCAGTGGGGTCCGCCCGTCCCCAGCCCGCGGGGGCAGGCTCCGGGTTGACCTGGTGTCCGGACGGGAATGAAGCCCCGAGCCCGTGGCAGGGGAACCGGGGCGCAGTGGGGTCCGCCCGTCCCCAGCCCGCGGGGGCAGGCTCCGGGTTGACCTGGTGTCCGGACGGGAATGAAGCCCGTTTCCCGTGGCAGGGGAACCCGGGCGCAGTGGGGTCCGCCCGGCCCCAGCCCGCGGGGGCAGGCTCCGGGTTGACCTGGTGTCCGGACGGGAATGAAGCCCCGAGCCCGGGGCAGGGGAACCGGGGCGCATTGGGGTCCGCCCGGCCCCAGCCCGCGGGGGCAGGCTCCGGGTTGACCTGGTGACTCCCCTGCCTCGGGTGGTCCCGATCCTTTTTTCCGTTTTTTTCTTTATTATGTCCGGGGAGTGGTCTGGATGCCCCCCCGGCACCCCTTTTGGGGTCGGTGAAATTTTTTTTCAGACTTCCAGGGGCCCGATCCGTGGCCGCGGAGATTCAGGCTGGCCTGGCGGACTTCTCTGGCAGAGGCTCCGGGTTGACCCGGTGACTCCCCTGCCTCGGGCGGGCCCGATCCTTTTTTCCGTTTTTTCTTTTTTTTTTTATTATGTCCGGGGAGTGGTCTGGATGCCCCCCCGGCACCCCTTTTGGGGTCGGTGAAATTTTTTTTCAGACTTCCAGGGGCCCGATCCGTGGCCGCGGAGATTCAGGCTGGCCTGGCGGACTTCTCTGGCAGAGGCTCCGGGTTGACCCGGGGACTCCCCTGCCTCGGGCGGGCCCGATCCTTTTTTCCGTTTTTTTTTTTTTTTTTTTTTTAGCGGGAGCGTGGTCTGGAAGTCCCCCCAGCACCCCTTTTGGGGTCGGTGAAAATTTTTTTCCGACTTCCAGGGGCCCGATCCGTGGCCGCGGTGTCGCAGGCTGGCCTGGGGTCCTTCTCTCGCTCCGGCCGCGGATGGCGAGACGCTCGGCCACCAGGTCAACCCGGAGGAAAAGCGGCTGAAAAAAACGTCTAAGTCCCTGCTCGGCCACCAGGTCAACCCGGAGGAAAAGCGGCTGAAAAAAATGTCTAAGTCCCTGCTCGGCCACCAGGTCAACCCGGAGGAAAAGCGGCTGAAGAAAATGTCTAAGTCCCTGCTCGGCCACCAGGTCAACCCGGAGGAAAAACGGCTGAAAAAATGTCTAAGTCCCTGCTCGGCCACCAGGTCAACCCCAGGAAAAGGCTGAAAAAATGTCTAAGTCCCTGCTCGGCCACCAGGTCAACCCCAGGAAAAGGCTGAAAAAATGTCTAAGTCCCTGCTCGGCCACCAGGTCAACCCCAGAAAAAGGCTGAAAAAATGTCTAAGTCCCTGCTCGGCCACCAGGTCAACCCCATTCAAAGTAACGGGTTGACCTGGTGGCCGGCAGTCTCACGGAAGTCCGGATGGGGTCGCCAAAACTGCCCTCGGCCGACCGAGGGAACCACGAGGTCGGATAGATTTTCAGATTGGTCCCGCTAAATTGGCGGTTGGATTTTTCACATAGTTCATTCCGAAGGGTGTGCGGAGATTTCTGAGGACAGGTTTTTCAGAACCTGTGAGAACCAGAGATGAGCCCGGGGGACCAATCTGAGTGTTGTACCCGATCATGCGAGGGGGGAATGGGGCACGCTGGCAGGTGGGGCGGCCCTCGGCCCTCCGTGCCCCCCCCCTTTTCCGGCTCTTCGCCTCCGGGGACCCCGTCGTCCCCTCGCACCCGCCGCGCAGGCCCGGTGGCCGGGATGCGAACTCCGACTGTCGGCGCCCCCCGGAGGGAGGGGGGGCCCGCTCCCCGCTCGCCCGCCGATCGATGTGGCGCTCACCTTCGCGACGGGAAGGGCCCTTCGCGGGCCGGAGCCCCGGCGGCAGGGGCCTCCGGCGTTCAGGCGGATTTGGGTCCCTCTTCCCCTTTGCGTTCCCCGACCCCGGGGCCGACTGGGACTTGCCTCCTTGAGGGAAGGGGGGCCGGGCGCGTGCCCGGCCCTCCGTGCCGTGGGTGTGCCGGCCGGCTGAGATCTCCGCCGGGCGAGGTCGAGCGGCTCCGGCAGCCCACCCAGGGGTCCGAAAACCCAGGCCAAGCCGCGAGGCTCAGCAGGGCCAAACACGGTCGCGAGAGCGAGCAGGGGCGCGCTGCGGTCCCCCGCCGTCCCCGACGGTCCTTCTCCACGCACGCTCCGGGGCGCGGGCCTCGGGGGGCGGGGGGGCTGGAGCCTCCGTCGCCGTCGGTGGGACCCTCGTACCGCCCTCTCGCTGGAGCCCCAGTACCCCCTGCTGTCCTCCGGCTCTGGGTCGCCGACTTCTTCTCTAGCGGGTTGCCTGGAAGGCGGGCGCGGCGTCCTCCGTGCCGCGTCGCCACGTTCGAGGGCCACCGGGAAAAGCGGGGCGAAGGGGGGCTCGAGGGGGCCCGCCCCGTCTGGCTCTCCCGCCATCCTTCTTCGGTGTCCGCCCGGGGCACCGGGGGGAAGAAAAGCAGCGAGAGGGCCCCCGCGCCCGCTCTGCTGCCGGACTCTCCCCCTGGGTGTTACCCGGAGCACCGGGGAATGCGGGGGCAGAGAGAGAGGGGTTTCGGGGGGAGGTGCCGAGGGGGGGGGGGGTCTCGACGGCCCCTCTCGCCCTGCCTCTCTCCGTCTCTCTCTTTCGCTCTCCCCCGCCGGCTTCGACCCTAGCCCCCCGCGGGGGTGTAACCCGGGCCGCCTGGGAAAGCGGGGAGAAGGGGGGCTCTCTTCGGAGGCTCACCCCATCTCTTCCGCCGTCCTTCTCAGGCGGCTCCCGGGGCACTCTCCGCCGGGCGGGCCGGGGGAAAAGCCCAGGGAAGCCAGCCGAGGGGCC
>NW_027554349.1:0-5000 GCF_965152235.1 Eretmochelys imbricata | reverse complement strand
TTGACCTGGTGGCCGCTTCGCTTCTCGGCCACCAGGTAAACCCATTGAAAGTATAGGGTTGACCTGGTGGCCGAAAAGCGAACGGGCCACCAGGTCAACCCGTTGAAAGTATAGGGTTGACCTGGTGGCCGAAAAGCGAACCGGCCACCAGGTAAACCCGTTGAAAGTATAGGGTTGACCTGGTGGCCGAAAAGCGAACCGGCCACCAGGTAAACCCATTGAAAGTATAGGGTTGACCTGGTGGCCGAGAAGCGAAGCGGCCACCAGGTAAACCCATTGAAAGTATAGGGTTGACCTGGTGGCCGAAAAGCGAACGGGCCACCAGGTCAACCCGTTGAAAGTATAGGGTTGACCTGGTGGCCGAAAAGCGAACGGGCCACCAGGTAAACCCGTTGAAAGTATAGGGTTGACCTGGTGTCCGGACGGGAGTGAACCCCCGTACCCGGGGCAGGGTGACCCGGGCGGAGCGGTGTCCGTCCTGCCCCATCCCGCGGTGCAGACTCCGGGTTGACCTGGTGACTCCCCTGCCTCGGGTGGGCCCGATCCTTTTTTCCGTTTTTTTTTTTGGGCCGGCGAGTGGTCGGGATGCCCCCCAGGCACCCCTTTTGGGGTCGAAGAAAAAAATTTTTCAGACTTCCAGGGGCCCGATCCGTGGCCGCGGAGATTCAGGCTGGGCTGGCGGGACTTCTCTGGCAGAGGCTCCGGGTTGACCCGGGGACTCCCCTGCCTTGGGCGGGCCCGATCCGTTTTTCCGTTTTTTTTTTTTTTTTTCTTTTTGGGTCCGGAGACTGGTCTGGATGCCCCCCAGAACCCCTTCTGGGGTCGGTGAAAAAAATTTTTTAAAGACTTCCAGGGGTCCGATCCCTTGCCACGGCGTCGCAGGCTGGGCTGGGAGAGTTGTCCGCGGGGGGGCAGGCTCCGGGTTGACATGGTGTCCCGACGGGAATGAAGCCCGGAGCCCGTGGCAGGGGAACCCGGGCGCAGTGGTGTACGCCCGGCCCCAGCCCGCGGGGGCAGGCTCCGGGTTGACCTGGTGTCCGGACGGGAATGAAGCCCCGAGCCCGGGGCTGGGGGACCCGGGCGGTGCGGGGTCCGTCCGGCACCAGCGCGCGGTGCAGGCTCCGGGTTGACCTGGTGGCCGGAGGGGACTTAAGCCCGGGGCTGAGGCACCCGGGACGGAGCGGGGTCCGCCGGCCCCAGCCCGCGGGGGCAGGAACCGGGTTGACCTGGTAGCCGGAGGACAATTAAGCCCGGGGCTCCGCGGCAGGGGTACCCGGGAAGGAGCGGGGTCCGCCGGCCCCAGCCCTCGGGGGCGGGAACCGGGTTGACCTGGTGGCCGAGAAGCGAACCGGCCACCAGGTAAACCCATTGAAAGTATAGGGTTGACCTGGTGGCCGAAAAGCGAACGGGCCACCAGGTAAACCCGTTGAAAGTATAGGGTTGACCTGGTGGCCGAGAAGCGAACCGGCCACCAGGTAAACCCATTGAAAGTATAGGGTTGACCTGGTGGCCGAAAAGCGAACGGGCCACCAGGTCAACCCGTTGAAAGTATAGGGTTGACCTGGTGGCCGAAAAGCGAACGGGCCACCAGGTAAACCCGTTGAAAGTATAGGGTTGACCTGGTGTCCGGACGGGAGTGAACCCCCGTACCCGGGGCAGGGTGACCCGGGCGGAGCGGTGTCCGTCCTGCCCCATCCCGCGGTGCAGACTCCGGGTTGACCTGGTGACTCCCCTGCCTCGGGTGGGCCCGATCCTTTTTTCCGTTTTTTTTTTTGGGCCGGCGAGTGGTCGGGATGCCCCCCAGGCACCCCTTTTGGGGTCGAAGAAAAAAATTTTTCAGACTTCCAGGGGCCCGATCCGTGGCCGCGGAGATTCAGGCTGGGCTGGCGGGACTTCTCTGGCAGAGGCTCCGGGTTGACCCGGGGACTCCCCTGCCTTGGGCGGGCCCGATCCGTTTTTCCGTTTTTTTTTTTTTTTTTCTTTTTGGGTCCGGAGACTGGTCTGGATGCCCCCCAGAACCCCTTCTGGGGTCGGTGAAAAAAATTTTTTAAAGACTTCCAGGGGTCCGATCCCTTGCCACGGCGTCGCAGGCTGGGCTGGGAGAGTTGTCCGCGGGGGGGCAGGCTCCGGGTTGACATGGTGTCCCGACGGGAATGAAGCCCGGAGCCCGTGGCAGGGGAACCCGGGCGCAGTGGGGTACGCCCGGCCCCAGCCCGCGGGGGCAGGCTCCGGGTTGACCTGGTGTCCGGACGGGAATGAAGCCCCGAGCCCGGGGCTGGGGGACCCGGGCGGTGCGGGGTCCGTCCGGCACCAGCGCGCGGTGCAGGCTCCGGGTTGACCTGGTGGCCGGAGGGGACTTAAGCCCGGGGCTGAGGCACCCGGGACGGAGCGGGGTCCGCCGGCCCCAGCCCGCGGGGGCAGGAACCGGGTTGACCTGGTAGCCGGAGGACAATTAAGCCCGGGGCTCCGCGGCAGGGGTACCCGGGAAGGAGCGGGGTCCGCCGGCCCCAGCCCTCGGGGGCGGGAACCGGGTTGACCTGGTGGCCGAGAAGCGAACCGGCCACCAGGTAAACCCATTGAAAGTATAGGGTTGACCTGGTGGCCGAAAAGCGAACGGGCCACCAGGTAAACCCGTTGAAAGTATAGGGTTGACCTGGTGGCCGAGAAGCGAACCGGCCACCAGGTAAACCCATTGAAAGTATAGGGTTGACCTGGTGGCCGAAAAGCGAACGGGCCACCAGGTAAACCCGTTGAAAGTATAGGGTTGACCTGGTGTCCGGACGGGAGTGAACCCCCGTACCCGGGCCAGGGTGACCCGGGCGGAGCGGTGTCCGTCCTGCCCCATCCCGCGGTGCAGGCTCCGGGTTGACCTGGTGACTCCTCTGCCTCGGGTGGGCCCGATCCTTTTTTCCGTTTTTTTTTTTGGGCCGGCGAGTGGTCGGGATGCCCCCCAGGCACCCCTTTTGGTGTCGTTGAAAAAAAATTTTCAAACTTCCAGGGGCCCGATCCGTGGCCGCGGAGATTCAGGCTGGGCTGGCGGGACTTCTCTGGCAGAGGCTCCGTGTTGACCCGGGGACTCCCCTGCCTTGGGCGGGCCCGATCCGTTTTTCCGTTTTTTTTTTTTTTTTCTTTTTGGGTCCGGAGACTGGTCTGGATGCCCCCCAGAACCCCTTTTGGGGTCGGTGAAAAAAATTTTTTAAAGACTTCCAGGGGTCCGATCCCTTGCCACGGCGTCGCAGGCTGGGCTGGGAGAGTTGTCCGCGGGGGGGCAGGCTCCGGGTTGACATGGTGTCCCGACGGGAATGAAGCCCGGAGCCCGTGGCAGGGGAACCCGGGCGCAGTGGTGTCCGCCCGGCCCCAGCCCGCGGGGGCAGGCTCCGGGTTGACCTGGTGTCCGGACGGGAATGAAGCCCCGAGCCCGGGGCTGGGGGACACGGGCGGTGCGGGGTCCGTCCGGCACCAGCGCGCGGTGCAGGCTCCGGGTTGACCTGGTGGCCGGAGGGGACTTAAGCCCGGGGCTGAGGCACCCGGGACGGAGCGGGGTCCGCCGGCCCCAGCCCGCGGGGGCAGGAACCGGGTTGACCTGGTGGCCGAAAAGCGAACCGGCCACCAGGTAAACCCATTGAAAGTATAGGGTTGACCTGGTGGCCGAAAAGCGAACGGGCCACCAGGTAAACCCGTTGAAAGTATAGGGTTGACCTGGTGGCCGAAAAGAGAACCGGCCACCAGGTCAACCCGTTGAAAGGATAGGGTTGACCTGGTATCCGGACGGGAGTGAACCCCCGTACCCGGGGCAGGATAACCCGGGCGGAGCGTTGTCCGTCCGGCCCCATCCCGCGGTGCAGGCTCCGGGTTGACCTGGTGTCCGGACGGGAATGAAGCCCGGAGCCCGTGGCAGGGGAAAGCGGGCGCAGTGGGGTCCGCCCGTCCCCAGCCCGCGGGGGCAGGCTCCGGGTTGACCTGGTGTCCGGACGGGAATGAAGCCCCGAGCCCGTGGCAGGGGAACCCGGGCGCATTGGGGTTCGCCCGGCCCCAGCCCGCGGGGGCAGGCTCCGGGTTGACCTGGTGACTCCCCTGCCTCGGGTGGTCCCGATCCTTTTTTCCGGTTTTTTCTTTTTTTTTTATTATGTCCGGAGAGTGGTCTGGGTGCCCCCCCGGCACCCCTTTTGGGATCGGTCAAATTTTTTTTCAGACTTCCAGGGGCCCGATCCGTGGCCGCGGAGATTCAGGCTGGGCTGGCGGGACTTCTCTGGCAGAGGCTCCGTGTTGACCCGGGGACTCCCCTGCCTCGGGCGGGCCCGATCCTTTTTTCCGGTTTTTTTTTTTTTTTCTTTTTGGGTCCGGAGAGCGGTCTGGATGCCCCCCAGAACCCCTTTTGGGGTCGGTGAAAAAAATTTTTTAAAGACTTCCAGGGGTCCGATCCCTGGCCACGGCGTCGCAGGCTGGGCTGGGAGAGTTGTCCGCGGGGGGGCAGGCTCCGGGTTGACATGGTGTCCCGACGGGAATGAAGCCCGGAGCCCGTGGCAGGGGAACCCGGGCGCAGTGGGGTCCGCCCGTCCCCAGCCCGCGGGGGCAGGCTCCGTGTTGACCTGGTGTCCGGACGGGAATGAAGCCCCGAGCCCGTGGCAGGGGAACCCGGGCGCATTGGGGTCCGCCCGGCCCCAGCCCGCGGGGGCAGGCTCCGGGTTGACCTGGTGTCCGGACGGGAATGAAGCCCGGAGCCCGTGGCAGGGGAAAGCGGGCGCAGTGGGGTCCGCCCGTCCCCAGCCCGCCGGGGCAGGCTCCGGGTTGACCTGGTGTCCGGACGGGAATGAAGCCCCGAGCCCGTGGCAGGGGAACCCGGGCGCATTGGGGTTCGCCCGGCCCCAGCCCGCGGGGGCAGGCTCCGGGTTGACCTGGTGACTCCCCTGCCTCGGGTGGTCCCGATCCTTTTTTCCGGTTTTTTCTTTTTTTTTTATTATGTCCGGAGAGTGGTCTGGGTGCCCCCCCGGCACCCCTTT
>NW_027554348.1:415000-419000 GCF_965152235.1 Eretmochelys imbricata | reverse complement strand
CAGGGGTACCCGGGACGGAGCGGGGTCCGCCGGCCCCAGCCCGCGGGGGCAGGAACCGGGTTGACCTGGTGGCCGGAGGGGACTTAAGCCCGGGGCTGAGGCACCCGGGACGGAGCGGGGTCCGCCGGCCCCAGCCCGCGGGGGCAGGAAGTGGGTTGACCTGGTGTCCGGACAGGAATGAAGCCCCGAGTTCGGGGCAGGGGGACACGGGCGGAGCGGGCTCCGTCCGGCCCCAGCCCGCGGGGGCAGGAACCGGGTTGACCTGGTGGCCGGAGCACAATTAAGCCCGGGGCTCCGCGGCAGGGGTACCCGGGACGGAGCGGGGTCCGCCGGCCCCAGCCAGCGGGGGCAGGAACCGGGTTGACCTGGTGGCCGGAGGACAATTAAGCCCGGGGCTGGGGCACCCGGGACGTAGCGGGGTCCGCCGGCCCCAGCCCGCGGGGGCAAGAACCGGGTTGACCTGGTGGCCGGAGGGGACTTAAGCCAGGGGCTGAGGCACCCGGGACGGAGCGGGGTCCGCCGGCCCCAGCCGCGGGGGCGGGAACCGGGTTGACCTGGTGGCCAAGAAGCGAACCGGCCACCAGGTAAACCCGTTGAAAGTATAGGGTTGACCTGGTGGCCGAAAAGCGAACCGGCCACCAGGTAAACCCATTGAAAGTATAGGGTTGACCTGGTGGCCGAAAAGCGAACGGGCCACCAGGTAAACCCGTTGAAAGTATAGGGTTGACCTGGTGGCCGAAAAGCGAACCGGCCACCAGGTAAACCCATTGAAAGTATAGGGTTGACCTGGTGGCCGAAAAGCGAACGGGCCACCAGGTAAACCCATTGAAAGTATAGGGTTGACCTGGTGGCCGAAAAGCGAACCGGCCACCAGGTGAACCCCTTGAAAGTATAGGGTTGACCTGGTGGCCGAAAAGCGAACGGGCCACCAGGTAAACCCGTTGAAAGTATAGGGTTGACCTGGTGGCCGAAAAGAGAACCGGCCACCAGGTGAACCCATTGAAAGTATAGGGTTGACCTGGTGGCCGAAAAGCGAACGGGCCACCAGGTAAACCCGTTGAAAGTATAGGGTTGACCTGGTGGCCGAAAAAAGAACCGGCCACCAGGTCAACCCGTTGAAAGGATAGGGTTAACCTGGTGTCCGGACGGGAGTGAACCCCCGTACCCGGGGCAGGGTGACCCGGGCGGAGCGGTGTCCGTCCGGCCCCATCCCGCGGTGCAGGCTCCGGGTTGACCTGGTGACTCCCCTGCCTCGGGTGGGCCCGATCCTTTTTTCCGTTTTTTTTTTTTTTTTTTGGGCCGGCGAGTGGTCGGGATGCCCCCCAGGCACCTCTTTTGGGGTCGTTGAAAAAAAATTTTCAGACTTCCAGGGGCCCGATCCGTGGCCGCGGAGATTCAGGCTGGGCTGGCGGGACTTCTCTGGCAGAGGCTCCGGGTTGACCCGGAGACTCCCCTGCCTCGGGCGGGCCCGATCCTTTTTTCCGGTTTTTTTTTTTTTTCTTTTTGGGTCCGGAGAGCGGTCTGGATACCCCCCAGAACCCCTTTTGGGGTCGGTGAAAAAAATTTTTTAAAGACTTCCAGGGGTCCGATCCCTGGCCACGGCGTCGCAGGCTGGGCTGGGAGAGTTGTCCGCGGGGGGGCAGGCTCCGGGTTGACATGGTGTCCCGACGGGAATGAAGCCCGGAGCCCGTGGCAGGGGAACCCGGGCGCAGTGGGGTCCGCCCGTCCCCAGCCCGCGGGGGCAGGCTCCGTCTTGACCTGGTGTCCGGACGGGAATGAAGCCCCGAGCCCGTGGCAGGGGAACCCGGGCGCATTGGGGTCCGCCCGGCCTCAGCCCGCGGGGGCAGGCTCCGGGTTGACCTGGTGTCCGGACGGGAATGAAGGCCCGAGCCCGTGGCAGGGGAACCGCGGCGCATTGGGGTTCGCCCGGCCCCAGCCCGCGGGGGCAGGCTCCGGGTTGACCTGGTGACTCCCCTGCCTCGGGTGGTCCCGATCCTTTTTTCCGGTTTTTTCTTTTTTTTTTATTATGTCCGGAGAGTGGTCTGGGTGCCCCCCCGGCACCCCTTTTGGGGTCGGTCAAATTTTTTTTCAGACTTCCAGGGGCCCGATCCGTGGCCGCGGAGATTCAGGCTGGGCTGGCGGGACTTCTCTGGCAGAGGCTCCGGGTTGACCCGGGGACTCCCCTGCCTCGGGCGGGCCGATCCTTTTTTCCGTTTTTTTTTTTTTTTTCTTTTTGGGTCCGGAGAGCGGTCTGGATGCCCCCCAGAACCCCTTTTGGGGTCGGTGAAAAAAATTTTTTAAAGACTTCCAGGGGTCCGATCCCTGGCCACGGCGTCGCAGGCTGGGCTGGGAGAGTTGTCCGCGGGCGGGCAGGCTCCGGGTTGACATGGTGTCCCGACGGGAATGAAGCCCGGAGCCCGTGGCAGGGGAACCCGGGCGCAGTGGGGTCCGCCCGTCCCCAGCCCGCGGGGGCAGGCTCCGTGTTGACCTGGTGTCCGGACGGGAATGAAGCCCCGAGCCCGTGGCAGGGGAACCCGGGCGCATTGGAGTCCGCCCGGCCCCAGCCCGCGGGGGCAGGCTCCGGGTTGACCTGGTGTCCGGACGGGAATGAAGCCCGGAGCCCGTGGCAGGGGAAAGCGGGCGCAGTGGGGTCCGCCCGTCCCCAGGCCGCGGGGGCAGGCTCCGGGTTGACCTGGTGTCCGGACGGGAATGAAGCCCCGAGCCCGGGGCAGGGGAACCCGGGCGCATTGGGGTCCGCCCGGTCCCAGCCCGCGGGGGCAGGCTCCGGGTTGACCTGGTGACTCCCCTGCCTCGGGTGGTCCCGATCCTTTTTTCCGTTTTTTTCTTTTTTTTTTTATTATGTCCGGGGAGTGGTCTGGATGCCCCCCCGGCACCCCTTTTGGGGTCGGTGAAATTTTTTTTCAGACTTCCAGGGGCCCGATCCGTGGCCGCGGAGATTCAGGCTGGCCTGGCGGACTTCTCTGGCAGAGGCTCCGGGTTGACCCGGTGACTCCCCTGCCTCGGGCGGGCCCGATCCTTTTTTCCGTTTTTTTTCTTTTGGGCCGGAGAGTGGTCTGGATGCCCCCCCAGCACCCCTTTGGTGGTCGGCGAAATTTTTTTTTTAGACTTCCAGGGGCCCGATCCCTGGCCGCGGCCTCGCAGGCTGGCCTGTGGTACTTCTCTGGCGGGGACAGGCTCCGGGTTGACCCTGTGACTCCCCTGCCTCGGGTGGGCCCGATCCTTTTTTCCGTTTTTTTTTTTTTTTTTTTTTTAGCGGGAGCGTGGTCTGGAAGTCCCCCCAGCACCCCTTTTGGGGTCGGTGAAAATTTTTTTCCGACTTCCAGGGGCCCGATCCGTGGCCGCGGTGTCGCAGGCTGGCCTGGGGTCCTTCTCTCGCTCCGGCCGCGGATGGCGAGACGCTCGGCCACCAGGTCAACCCGGAGGAAAAGCGCCTGAAAAAAACGTCTAAGTCCCTGCTCGGCCACCAGGTCAACCCGGAGGAAAAGCGGCTGAAAAAAACGTCTAAGTCCCTGCTCGGCCACCAGGTCAACCCGGAGGAAAAGCGGCTGAAAAAAATGTCTAAGTCCCTGCTCGGCCACCAGGTCAACCCGGAGGAAAAGCGGCTGAAGAAAATGTCTAAGTCCCTGCTCGGCCACCAGGTCAACCCGGAGGAAAAACGGCTGAAAAAATGTCTAAGTCCCTGCTCGGCCACCAGGTCAACCCCAGGAAAAGGCTGAAAAAATGTCTAAGTCCCTGCTCGGCCACCAGGTCAACCCCAGAAAAAGGCTGAAAAAATGTCTAAGTCCCTGCTCGGCCACCAGGTCAACCCCATTCAAAGTAACGGGTTGACCTGGTGGCCGGCAGTCTCACGGAAGTCCGGATGGGGTCGCCAAAACTGCCCTCGGCCGACCGAGGGAACCACGAGGTCGGATAGATTTTCAGATTGGTCCCGCTAAATTGGCGGTTGGATTTTTCACATAGTTCATTCCGAAGGGTGTGC
>NW_027554348.1:392500-402500 GCF_965152235.1 Eretmochelys imbricata | reverse complement strand
GGCCCCAGCCCGCGGGGGCAGGAACCGGGTTGACCTGGTGGCCGGAGGACAATTAAGCCCGGGGCTCCGCGGCAGGGGTACCCGGGACGGAGCGGGGTCCGCCGGCCCCAGCCCGCGGGGGCAGGAACCGGGTTGACCTGGTGGCCGGAGGACAATTAAGCCCGGGGCTCCGGGGCTGGGGCACCCGGGACGGAGCGGGGTCCGCCGGCCCCAGCCCGCGGGGGCAGGAACCGGGTTGACCTGGTGGCCGGAGGACTATTAAGCCCGGGGCTGGGGTACCCGGGACGGAGCGGGGCCCGCCGGCCCCAGCCCGCGGGGGCAAGAACCGGGTTGACCTGGTGGCCGGAGGACAATTAAGCCCGGGGCTGGGGCACCCGGGACGGAGCGGGGTCCGCCGGCCCCAGCCCGCGGGGGCAGGAACCGGGTTGACCTGGTGGCCGGAGGACAATTAAGCCCGGGGCTGGGGCACCCGGGACGGAGCGGGGTCCGCCGGCCCCAGCCCGCGGGGGCAGGAACCGGGTTGACCTGGTGGCCGGAGGACAATTAAGCCCGGGGCTGGGGCACCCGGGACGGAGCGGGGTCCGCCGGCCCCAGCCCGCGGGGGCAGGAACCGGGTTGACCTGGTGGCCGGAGGACAATTAAGCCCGGGGCTCCGGGGCTGGGGCACCCGGGACGGAGCGGGGTCCGCCGGCCCCAGCCCGCGGGGGCAGGAACCGGGTTGACCTGGTGGCCGGAGGACAATTAAGCCCGGGGCTCCGGGGCTGGGGCACCCGGGACGGAGCGGGGTCCGCCGGCCCCAGCCCGCGGGGGCAGGAACCGGGTTGACCTGGTGGCCGGAGGACAATTAAGCCCGGGGCTCCGCGGCAGGGGTACCCGGGACGGAGCGGGGTCCGCCGGCCCCAGCCCGCGGGGGCAGGAACCGGGTTGACCTGGTGGCCGGAGGACAATTAAGCCCGGGGCTCCGGGGCTGGGGCACCCGGGACGGAGCGGGGTCCGCCGGCCCCAGCCCGCGGGGGCAGGAACCGGGTTGACCTGGTGGCCGGAGGACAATGAAGCCCGGGGCTCCGGGGCTGGGGCACCCGGGACGGAGCGGGGTCCGCCGGCCCCAGCCCGCGGGGGCAGGAACCGGGTTGACCTGGTGGCCGGAGGACAATTAAGCCCGGGGCTGGGGCACCCGGGACGGAGCGGGGTCCGCCGGCCCCAGCCCGCGGGGGCAGGAACCGGGTTGACCTGGTGGCCGGAGGACAATTAAGCCCGGGGCTCCGCGGCAGGGGTACCCGGGACGGAGCGGGGTCCGCCGGCCCCAGCCCGCGGGGGCAGGAACCGGGTTGACCTGGTGGCCGGAGGACAATTAAGCCCGGGGCTCCGGGGCTGGGGCACCCGGGACGGAGCGGGGTCCGCCGGCCGCAGCCCGCGGGGGCAGGAACCGGGTTGACCTGGTGGCCGGAGGACAATTAAGCCCGGGGCTCCGCGGCAGGGGTACCCGGGACGGAGCGGGGTCCGCCGGCCCCAGCCCGCGGGGGCAGGAACCGGGTTGACCTGGTGGCCGGAGGACAATTAAGCCCGGGGCTCCGGGGCTGGGGCACCCGGGACGGAGCGGGGTCCGCCGGCCCCAGCCCGCGGGGGCAGGAACCGGGTTGACCTGGTGGCCGGAGGACAATTAAGCCCGGGGCTCCGGGGCTGGGGCACCCGGGACGGAGCGGGGTCCGCCGGCCCCAGCCCGTGGGGGCAGGAACCGGGTTGACCTGGTGGCCGGAGGACAATTAAGCCCGGGGCTCCGGGGCTGGGGCACCCGGGACGGAGCGGGGTCCGCCGGCCCCAGCCCGCGGGGGCAGGAACCGGGTTGACCTGGTGGCCGGAGGACAATTAAGCCCGGGGCTCCGCGGCAGGGGTACCCGGGAAGGAGCGGGGTCCGCCGGCCCCAGCCCTCGGGGGCGGGAACCTGGTTGACCTGGTGGCCGAGAAGCGAACCGGCCACCAGGTAAACCCATTGAAAGTATAGGGTTGACCTGGTGGCCGAAAAGCGAACGGGCCACCAGGTAAACCCGTTGAAAGTATAGGGTTGACCTGGTGGCCGAGAAGCGAACCGGCCACCAGGTAAACCCATTGAAAGTATAGGGTTGACCTGGTGGCCGAAAAGCGAACGGGCCACCAGGTAAACCCGTTGAAAGTATAGGGTTGACCTGGTGGCCGAAAAGCGAACCGGCCACCAGGTAAACCCATTGAAAGTATAGGGTTGACCTGGTGGCCGAAAAGCGAACGGGCCACCAGGTAAACCCGTTGAAAGTATAGGGTTGACCTGGTGGCCGAAAAGCGAACCGGCCACCAGGTCAACCCATTGAAAGTATAGGGTTGACCTGGTGGCCGAAAAGCGAACGGGCACCAGGTAAACCCGTTGAAAGTATAGGGTTGACCTGGTGGCCGAAAAGCGAACCGGCCACCAGGTAAACCCATTGAAAGTATAGGGTTGACCTGGTGGCCGAGAAGCGAAGCGGCCACCAGGTAAACCCATTGAAAGTATAGGGTTGACCTGGTGGCCGAAAAGCGAACGGGCCACCAGGTCAACCCGTTGAAAGTATAGGGTTGACCTGGTGGCCGAGAAGCGAACCGGCCACCAGGTAAACCCATTGAAAGTATAGGGTTGACCTGGTGGCCGAAAAGCGAACGGGCCACCAGGTAAACCCGTTGAAAGTATAGGGTTGACCTGGTGGCCGAAAAGCGAACCGGCCACCAGGTAAACCCATTGAAAGTATAGGGTTGACCTGGTGGCCGAAAAGCGAACGGGCCACCAGGTAAACCCGTTGAAAGTATAGGGTTGACCTGGTGGCCGAAAAGCGAACCGGCCACCAGGTCAACCCATTGAAAGTATAGGGTTGACCTGGTGGCCGAAAAGCGAACGGGCACCAGGTAAACCCGTTGAAAGTATAGGGTTGACCTGGTGGCCGAAAAGCGAACCGGCCACCAGGTAAACCCATTGAAAGTATAGGGTTGACCTGGTGGCCGAGAAGCGAAGCGGCCACCAGGTAAACCCATTGAAAGTATAGGGTTGACCTGGTGGCCGAAAAGCGAACGGGCCACCAGGTCAACCCGTTGAAAGTATAGGGTTGACCTGGTGGCCGAAAAGCGAACCGGCCACCAGGTAAACCCGTTGAAAGTATAGGGTTGACCTGGTGGCCGAAAAGCGAACCGGCCACCAGGTAAACCCATTGAAAGTATAGGGTTGACCTGGTGGCCGAGAAGCGAAGCGGCCACCAGGTAAACCCATTGAAAGTATAGGGTTGACCTGGTGGCCGAAAAGCGAACCGGCCACCAGGTAAACCCATTGAAAGTATAGGGTTGACCTGGTGGCCGAAAAGCGAACGGGCCACCAGGTAAACCCGTTGAAAGTATAGGGTTGACCTGGTGGCCGAAAAGCGAACCGGCCACCAGGTCAACCCATTGAAAGTATAGGGTTGACCTGGTGGCCGAAAAGCGAACGGGCACCAGGTAAACCCGTTGAAAGTATAGGGTTGACCTGGTGGCCGAAAAGCGAACCGGCCACCAGGTAAACCCATTGAAAGTATAGGGTTGACCTGGTGGCCGAGAAGCGAAGCGGCCACCAGGTAAACCCATTGAAAGTATAGGGTTGACCTGGTGGCCGAAAAGCGAACGGGCCACCAGGTAAACCCGTTGAAAGTATAGGGTTGACCTGGTGGCCGAAAAGCGAACCGGCCACCAGGTAAACCCATTGAAAGTATAGGGTTGACCTGGTGGCCGAAAAGCGAACGGGCCACCAGGTAAACCCGTTGAAAGTATAGGGTTGACCTGGTGGCCGAAAAGCGAACCGGCCACCAGGTCAACCCATTGAAAGTATAGGGTTGACCTGGTGGCCGAAAAGCGAACGGGCACCAGGTAAACCCGTTGAAAGTATAGGGTTGACCTGGTGGCCGAAAAGCGAACCGGCCACCAGGTAAACCCATTGAAAGTATAGGGTTGACCTGGTGGCCGAGAAGCGAAGCGGCCACCAGGTAAACCCATTGAAAGTATAGGGTTGACCTGGTGGCCGAAAAGCGAACGGGCCACCAGGTCAACCCGTTGAAAGTATAGGGTTGACCTGGTGGCCGAAAAGCGAACCGGCCACCAGGTAAACCCGTTGAAAGTATAGGGTTGACCTGGTGGCCGAAAAGCGAACGGGCCACCAGGTAAACCCGTTGAAAGTATAGGGTTGACCTGGTGGCCGAGAAGCGAACCGGCCACCAGGTAAACCCATTGAAAGTATAGGGTTGACCTGGTGGCCGAAAAGCGAACGGGCCACCAGGTAAACCCGTTGAAAGTATAGGGTTGACCTGGTGGCCGAAAAGCGAACCGGCCACCAGGTAAACCCATTGAAAGTATAGGGTTGACCTGGTGGCCGAAAAGCGAACGGGCCACCAGGTAAACCCGTTGAAAGTATAGGGTTGACCTGGTGGCCGAAAAGCGAACGGGCACCAGGTAAACCCGTTGAAAGTATAGGGTTGACCTGGTGGCCGAAAAGCGAACCGGCCACCAGGTAAACCCATTGAAAGTATAGGGTTGACCTGGTGGCCGAGAAGCGAAGCGGCCACCAGGTAAACCCATTGAAAGTATAGGGTTGACCTGGTGGCCGAAAAGCGAACGGGCCACCAGGTCAACCCGTTGAAAGTATAGGGTTGACCTGGTGGCCGAAAAGCGAACCGGCCACCAGGTAAACCCGTTGAAAGTATAGGGTTGACCTGGTGGCCGAAAAGCGAACCGGCCACCAGGTAAACCCATTGAAAGTATAGGGTTGACCTGGTGGCCGAGAAGCGAAGCGGCCACCAGGTAAACCCATTGAAAGTATAGGGTTGACCTGGTGGCCGAAAAGCGAACGGGCCACCAGGTCAACCCGTTGAAAGTATAGGGTTGACCTGGTGGCCGAAAAGCGAACGGGCCACCAGGTAAACCCGTTGAAAGTATAGGGTTGACCTGGTGTCCGGACGGGAGTGAACCCCCGTACCCGGGGCAGGGTGACCCGGGCGGAGCGGTGTCCGTCCTGCCCCATCCCGCGGTGCAGGCTCCGGGTTGACCTGGTGACTCCCCTGCCTCGGGTGGGCCCGATCCTTTTTTCCGTTTTTTTTTTTGGGCCGGCGAGTGGTCGGGATGCCCCCCAGGCACCCCTTTTGGGGTCGAAGAAAAAAAATTTTCAGACTTCCAGGGGCCCGATCCGTGGCCGCGGAGATTCAGGCTGGGCTGGCGGGACTTCTCTGGCAGAGGCTCCGGGTTGACCCGGGGACTCCCCTGCCTTGGGCGGGCCCGATCCGTTTTTCCGTTTTTTTTTTTTTTTTTCTTTTTGGGTCCGGAGACTGGTCTGGATGCCCCCCAGAACCCCTTTTGGGGTCGGTGAAAAAAATTTTTTAAAGACTTCCAGGGGTCCGATCCCTTGCCACGGCGTCGCAGGCTGGGCTGGGAGAGTTGTCCGCGGGGGGGCAGGCTCCGGGTTGACATGGTGTCCCGACGGGAATGAAGCCCGGAGCCCGTGGCAGGGGAACCCGGGCGCAGTGGTGTACGCCCGGCCCCAGCCCGCGGGGGCAGGCTCCGGGTTGACCTGGTGTCCGGACGGGAATGAAGCCCCGAGCCCGGTGCAGGGGGACCCGGGCGGGGCGGGGTCCGTCCGGCACCAGCGCGCGGTGCAGGCTCCGGGTTGACCTGGTGTCCGGACGGGAATGAAGCCCCGAGCCCGTGGCAGGGGAACCCGGGCGCAGTGGGGTCCGCCCGTCCCCAGCCCGCGGGGGCAGGCTCCGGGTTGACCTGGTGACTCCCCTGCCTCGGGTGGTCCCGATCCTTTTTTCCGGTTTTTTCTTTTTTTTTTATTATGTCCGGAGAGTGGTCTGGGTGCCCCCCCGGCACCCCTTTTGGGGTCGGTCAAATTTTTATTCAGACTTCCAGGGGCCCGATCCGTGGCCGCGGAGATTCAGGCTGGGCTGGCGGGACTTCTCTGGCAGAGGCTCCGGGTTGACCCGGGGACTCCCCTGCCTTGGGCGGGCCCGATCCGTTTTTCCGTTTTTTTTTTTTTTTCTTTTTGGGTCCGGAGAGCGGTCTGGATGCCCCCCAGAACCCCTTTTGGGGTCGGTGAAAAAAATTTTTTAAAGACTTCCAGGGGTCCGATCCCTTGCCACGGCGTCGCAGGCTGGGCTGGGAGAGTTGTCCGCGGGGGGGCAGGCTCCGGGTTGACCTGGTGTCCGGACGGGAATGAAGCCCGGAGCCCGTGGCAGGGGAAAGCGGGCGCAGTGGGGTCCGCCCGTCCCCAGCCCGCGGGGGCAGGCTCCGGGTTGACCTGGTGTCCGGACGGGAATGAAGCCCCGAGCCCGGTGCAGGGGGACCCGGGCGGTGCGGGGTCCGTCCGGCACCAGCGCGCGGTGCAGGCTCCGGGTTGACCTGGTGTCCGGACGGGAATGAAGCCCGGAGCCCGTGGCAGGGGAAAGCGGGCGCAGTGGGGTCCGCCCGTCCCCAGCCCGCGGGGGCAGGCTCCGGGTTGACCTGGTGTCCGGACGGGAATGAAGCCCCGAGCCCGTGGCAGGGGAACCGCGGCGCATTGGGGTTCGCCCGGCCCCAGCCCGCGGGGGCAGGCTCCGGGTTGACCTGGTGACTCCCCTGCCTCGGGTGGTCCCGATCCTTTTTTCCGGTTTTTTCCTTTTTTTTTATTATGTCCGGAGAGTGGTCTGGGTGCCCCCCCGGCACCCCTTTTGGAGTCGGTCAAATTTTTTTTCAGACTTCCAGGGGCCCGATCCGTGGCCGCGGAGATTCAGGCTGGGCTGGCGGGACTTCTCTGGCAGAGGCTCCGGGTTGACCCGGGGACTCCCCTGCCTCGGGCGGGCCCGATCCTTTTTTCCGGTTTTTTTTTTTTTTTCTTTTTGGGTCCGGAGAGCGGTCTGGATGCCCCCCAGAACCCCTTTTGGGGTCGGTGAAAAAAATTTTTTAAAGACTTCCAGGGGTCCGATCCCTGGCCACGGCGTCGCAGGCTGGGCTGGGAGAGTTGTCCGCGGGGGGGCAGGCTCCGGGTTGACCTGGTGTCCGGACGGGAATGAAGCCCGGAGCCCGTGGCAGGGGAAAGCGGGCGCAGTGGGGTCCGCCCGTCCCCAGCCCGCGGGGGCAGGCTCCGGGTTGACCTGGTGTCCGGACGGGAATGAAGCCCCGAGCCCGTGGCAGGGGAACCCGGGCGCAGTGGGGTCCGCCCGGCCCCAGCCCGCGGGGGCAGGCTCCGGGTTGACCTGGTGACTCCCCTGCCTCGGGTGGTCCCGATCCTTTTTTCCGTTTTTTTCTTTATTATGTCCGGGGAGTGGTCTGGATGCCCCCCCGGCACCCCTTTTGGGGTCGGTGAAATTTTTTTTCAGACTTCCAGGGGCCCGATCCGTGGCCGCGGAGATTCAGGCTGGGCTGGCGGGACTTCTCTGGCAGAGGCTCCGGGTTGACCCGGGGACTCCCCTGCCTCGGGCGGGCCCGATCCTTTTTTCCGTTTTTTTTTTTTTTTTTTTGGGTCCGGAGAGCGGTCTGCATGCCCCCCAGAACCCCTTTTGGGGTCGGTGAAAAAAATTTTTTAAAGACTTCCAGGGGTCCGATCCCTGGCCACGGCGTCGCAGGCTGGCCTGGGAGAGTTGTCCGCGGGGGGGCAGGCTCCGGGTTGACATGGTGTCCCGACGGGAATGAAGCCCGGAGCCCGTGGCAGGGGAACCCGGGCGCAGTGGGGTCCGCCCGGCCCCAGCCCGCGGGGGAGGCTCCGGGTTGACCTGGTGTCCGGACGGGAATGAAGCCCGGAGCCCGTGGCAGGGGAACGCGGGCGCAGTGGGGTCCGCCCGGCCCCAGCCCGCGTGGGCAGGCTCCGGGTTGACCTGGTGTCCGGACGGGAATGAAGCCCGGAGCCCGTGGCAGGGGACCGCGGGCGCAGTGGGGTCCGCCCGGCCCCAGCCCGCGTGGGCAGGCTCCGGGTTGACCTGGTGTCCGGACGGGAATGAAGCCCGTTTCCCGTGGCAGGGGAACCCGGGCGCAGTGGGGTCCGCCCGGCCCCAGCCCGCGGGGGCAGGCTCCGGGTTGACCTGGTGTCCGGACGGGAATGAAGCCCCGAGCCCGGGGCAGGGGAACCGGGGCGCATTGGGGTCCGCCCGGCCCCAGCCCGCGGGGGCAGGCTCCGGGTTGACCTGGTGACTCCCCTGCCTCGGGTGGTCCCGATCCTTTTTTCCGTTTTTTTCTTTATTATGTCCGGGGAGTGGTCTGGATGCCCCCCCGGCACCCCTTTTGGGGTCGGTGAAATTTTTTTTCAGACTTCCAGGGGCCCGATCCGTGGCCGCGGAGATTCAGGCTGGCCTGGCGGACTTCTCTGGCAGAGGCTCCGGGTTGACCCGGGGACTCCCCTGCCTCGGGCGGGCCCGATCCTTTTTTCCGTTTTTTTCTTTTTTTTTTTTATTATGTCCGGGGAGTGGTCTGGATGCCCCCCCGGCACCCCTTTTGGGGTCGGTGAAATTTTTTTTCAGACTTCCAGGGGCCCGATCCGTGGCCGCGGAGATTCAGGCTGGCCTGGCGGACTTCTCTGGCAGAGGCTCCGGGTTGACCCGGGGACTCCCCTGCCTCGGGCGGGCCCGATCCTTTTTTCCGTTTTTTTTTTTTTTTTTTTTTTTAGCGGGAGCGTGGTCTGGAAGTCCCCCCAGCACCCCTTTTGGGGTCGGTGAAAATTTTTTTCCGACTTCCAGGGGCCCGATCCGTGGCCGCGGTGTCGCAGGCTGGCCTGGGGTCCTTCTCTCGCTCCGGCCGCGGATGGCGAGACGCTCGGCCACCAGGTCAACCCGGAGGAAAAGCGGCTGAAAAAAACGTCTAAGTCCCTGCTCGGCCACCAGGTCAACCCGGAGGAAAAGCGGCTGAAAAAAACGTCTAAGTCCCTGCTCGGCCACCAGGTCAACCCGGAGGAAAAGCGGCTGAAGAAAATGTCTAAGTCCCTGCTCGGCCACCAGGTCAACCCGGAGGAAAAACGGCTGAAAAAATGTCTAAGTCCCTGCTCGGCCACCAGGTCAACCCCAGGAAAAGGCTGAAAAAATGTCTAAGTCCCTGCTCGGCCACCAGGTCAACCCCAGGAAAAGGCTGAAAAAATGTCTAAGTCCCTGCTCGGCCACCAGGTCAACCCCATTCAAAGTAACGGGTTGACCTGGTGGCCGGCAGTCTCACGGAAGTCCGGATGGGGTCGCCAAAACTGCCCTCGGCCGACCGAGGGAACCACGAGGTCGGATAGATTTTCAGATTGGTCCCGCTAAATTGGCGGTTGGATTTTTCACATAGTTCATTCCGAAGGGTGTGCGGAGATTTCTGAGGACAGGTTTTTCAGAACCTGTGAGAACCAGAGATGAGCCCGGGGGACCAATCTGAGTGTTGTACCCGATCATGCGAGGGGGGAATGGGGCACGCTGGCAGGTGGGGTGGCCCTCGGCCCTCCGTGCCCCCCCCCTTTTCCGGCTCTTCGCCTCCGGGGACCCCGTCGTCCCCTCGCACCCGCCGCGCAGGCCCGGTGGCCGGGATGCGAACTCCGACTGTCGGCGCCCCCCGGAGGGAGGGGGGGCCCGCTCCCCGCTCGCCCGCCGATCGATGTGGCGCTCACCTTCGCGACGGGAAGGGCCCTTCGCGGGCCGGAGCCCCGGCGGCAGGGGCCTCCGGCGTTCAGGCGGATTTGGGTCCCTCTTCCCCTTTGCGTTCCCCGACCCCGGGGCCGACTGGGACTTGCCTCCTTGAGGGAAGGGGGGCCGGGCGCGTGCTCGGCCCTCCGTGCCGTGGGTGTGCCGGCCGGCTGAGATCTCCGCCGGGCGAGGTCGAGCGGCTCCGGCAGCCCACCCAGGGGTCCGAAAACCCAGGCCAAGCCGCGAGGCTCAGCAGGGCCAAACACGGTCGCGAGAGCGAGCAGGGGCGCGCTGCGGTCCCCCGCCGTCCCCGACGGTCCTTCTCCACGCACGCTCCGGGGCGCGGGCCTCGGGGGGCGGGGGGGCTGGAG
>NW_027554348.1:365000-380000 GCF_965152235.1 Eretmochelys imbricata | reverse complement strand
GCACCCGGGACGGAGCGGGGTCCGCCGGCCCCAGCCCGCGGGGGCAGGAACCGGGTTGACCTGGTGGCCGGAGGACAATTAAGCCCGGGGCTGGGGCACCCGGGACGGAGCGGGGTCCGCCGGCCCCAGCCCGCGGGGGCAGGAACCGGGTTGACCTGGTGGCCGGAGGACAATTAAGCCCGGGGCTCCGGGGCTGGGGCACCCGGGACGGAGCGGGGTCCGCCGGCCCCAGCCCGCGGGGGCAGGAACCGGGTTGACCTGGTGGCCGGAGGACAATTAAGCCCGGGGCTCCGGGGCTGGGGCACCCGGGACGGAGCGGGGTCCGCCGGCCCCAGCCCGCGGGGGCAGGAACCGGGTTGACCTGGTGGCCGGAGGACAATTAAGCCCGGGGCTCCGCGGCAGGGGTACCCGGGACGGAGCGGGGTCCGCCGGCCCCAGCCCGCGGGGGCAGGAACCGGGTTGACCTGGTGGCCGGAGGACAATTAAGCCCGGGGCTCCGGGGCTGGGGCACCCGGGACGGAGCGGGGTCCGCCGGCCCCAGCCCGCGGGGGCAGGAACCGGGTTGACCTGGTGGCCGGAGGACAATGAAGCCCGGGGCTCCGGGGCTGGGGCACCCGGGACGGAGCGGGGTCCGCCGGCCCCAGCCCGCGGGGGCAGGAACCGGGTTGACCTGGTGGCCGGAGGACAATTAAGCCCGGGGCTGGGGCACCCGGGACGGAGCGGGGTCCGCCGGCCCCAGCCCGCGGGGGCAGGAACCGGGTTGACCTGGTGGCCGGAGGACAATTAAGCCCGGGGCTCCGCGGCAGGGGTACCCGGGACGGAGCGGGGTCCGCCGGCCCCAGCCCGCGGGGGCAGGAACCGGGTTGACCTGGTGGCCGGAGGACAATTAAGCCCGGGGCTCCGGGGCTGGGGCACCCGGGACGGAGCGGGGTCCGCCGGCCCCAGCCCGCGGGGGCAGGAACCGGGTTGACCTGGTGGCCGGAGGACAATTAAGCCCGGGGCTCCGCGGCAGGGGTACCCGGGACGGAGCGGGGTCCGCCGGCCCCAGCCCGCGGGGGCAGGAACCGGGTTGACCTGGTGGCCGGAGGACAATTAAGCCCGGGGCTCCGGGGCTGGGGCACCCGGGACGGAGCGGGGTCCGCCGGCCCCAGCCCGCGGGGGCAGGAACCGGGTTGACCTGGTGGCCGGAGGACAATTAAGCCCGGGGCTCCGGGGCTGGGGCACCCGGGACGGAGCGGGGTCCGCCGGCCCCAGCCCGTGGGGGCAGGAACCGGGTTGACCTGGTGGCCGGAGGACAATTAAGCCCGGGGCTCCGGGGCTGGGGCACCCGGGACGGAGCGGGGTCCGCCGGCCCCAGCCCGCGGGGGCAGGAACCGGGTTGACCTGGTGGCCGGAGGACAATTAAGCCCGGGGCTCCGCGGCAGGGGTACCCGGGAAGGAGCGGGGTCCGCCGGCCCCAGCCCTCGGGGGCGGGAACCGGGTTGACCTGGTGGCCGAGAAGCGAACCGGCCACCAGGTAAACCCATTGAAAGTATAGGGTTGACCTGGTGGCCGAAAAGCGAACGGGCCACCAGGTAAACCCGTTGAAAGTATAGGGTTGACCTGGTGGCCGAGAAGCGAACCGGCCACCAGGTAAACCCATTGAAAGTATAGGGTTGACCTGGTGGCCGAAAAGCGAACGGGCCACCAGGTAAACCCGTTGAAAGTATAGGGTTGACCTGGTGGCCGAAAAGCGAACCGGCCACCAGGTAAACCCATTGAAAGTATAGGGTTGACCTGGTGGCCGAAAAGCGAACGGGCCACCAGGTAAACCCGTTGAAAGTATAGGGTTGACCTGGTGGCCGAAAAGCGAACCGGCCACCAGGTCAACCCATTGAAAGTATAGGGTTGACCTGGTGGCCGAAAAGCGAACGGGCACCAGGTAAACCCGTTGAAAGTATAGGGTTGACCTGGTGGCCGAAAAGCGAACCGGCCACCAGGTAAACCCATTGAAAGTATAGGGTTGACCTGGTGGCCGAGAAGCGAAGCGGCCACCAGGTAAACCCATTGAAAGTATAGGGTTGACCTGGTGGCCGAAAAGCGAACGGGCCACCAGGTCAACCCGTTGAAAGTATAGGGTTGACCTGGTGGCCGAGAAGCGAACCGGCCACCAGGTAAACCCATTGAAAGTATAGGGTTGACCTGGTGGCCGAAAAGCGAACGGGCCACCAGGTAAACCCGTTGAAAGTATAGGGTTGACCTGGTGGCCGAAAAGCGAACCGGCCACCAGGTAAACCCATTGAAAGTATAGGGTTGACCTGGTGGCCGAAAAGCGAACGGGCCACCAGGTAAACCCGTTGAAAGTATAGGGTTGACCTGGTGGCCGAAAAGCGAACCGGCCACCAGGTCAACCCATTGAAAGTATAGGGTTGACCTGGTGGCCGAAAAGCGAACGGGCACCAGGTAAACCCGTTGAAAGTATAGGGTTGACCTGGTGGCCGAAAAGCGAACCGGCCACCAGGTAAACCCATTGAAAGTATAGGGTTGACCTGGTGGCCGAGAAGCGAAGCGGCCACCAGGTAAACCCATTGAAAGTATAGGGTTGACCTGGTGGCCGAAAAGCGAACGGGCCACCAGGTCAACCCGTTGAAAGTATAGGGTTGACCTGGTGGCCGAAAAGCGAACCGGCCACCAGGTAAACCCGTTGAAAGTATAGGGTTGACCTGGTGGCCGAAAAGCGAACCGGCCACCAGGTAAACCCATTGAAAGTATAGGGTTGACCTGGTGGCCGAGAAGCGAAGCGGCCACCAGGTAAACCCATTGAAAGTATAGGGTTGACCTGGTGGCCGAAAAGCGAACCGGCCACCAGGTAAACCCATTGAAAGTATAGGGTTGACCTGGTGGCCGAAAAGCGAACGGGCCACCAGGTAAACCCGTTGAAAGTATAGGGTTGACCTGGTGGCCGAAAAGCGAACCGGCCACCAGGTCAACCCATTGAAAGTATAGGGTTGACCTGGTGGCCGAAAAGCGAACGGGCACCAGGTAAACCCGTTGAAAGTATAGGGTTGACCTGGTGGCCGAAAAGCGAACCGGCCACCAGGTAAACCCATTGAAAGTATAGGGTTGACCTGGTGGCCGAGAAGCGAAGCGGCCACCAGGTAAACCCATTGAAAGTATAGGGTTGACCTGGTGGCCGAAAAGCGAACGGGCCACCAGGTCAACCCGTTGAAAGTATAGGGTTGACCTGGTGGCCGAAAAGCGAACCGGCCACCAGGTAAACCCGTTGAAAGTATAGGGTTGACCTGGTGGCCGAAAAGCGAACCGGCCACCAGGTAAACCCATTGAAAGTATAGGGTTGACCTGGTGGCCGAGAAGCGAAGCGGCCACCAGGTAAACCCATTGAAAGTATAGGGTTGACCTGGTGGCCGAAAAGCGAACGGGCCACCAGGTCAACCCGTTGAAAGTATAGGGTTGACCTGGTGGCCGAAAAGCGAACGGGCCACCAGGTAAACCCGTTGAAAGTATAGGGTTGACCTGGTGTCCGGACGGGAGTGAACCCCCGTACCCGGGGCAGGGTGACCCGGGCGGAGCGGTGTCCGTCCTGCCCCATCCCGCGGTGCAGGCTCCGGGTTGACCTGGTGACTCCCCTGCCTCGGGTGGGCCCGATCCTTTTTTCCGTTTTTTTTTTTGGGCCGGCGAGTGGTCGGG
The DNA here is from genome assembly GCF_965152235.1 of Eretmochelys imbricata. Taxonomy (NCBI): domain Eukaryota; kingdom Metazoa; phylum Chordata; order Testudines; family Cheloniidae; genus Eretmochelys; species Eretmochelys imbricata. Next base: position 376,313 of record NW_027554348.1, on the reverse strand, counting down.
ATGCCCCCCAGGCACCCCTTTTGGGGTCGAAGAAAAAAAATTTTCAGACTTCCAGGGGCCCGATCCGTGGCCGCGGAGATTCAGGCTGGGCTGGCGGGACTTCTCTGGCAGAGGCTCCGGGTTGACCCGGGGACTCCCCTGCCTTGGGCGGGCCCGATCCGTTTTTCCGTTTTTTTTTTTTTTTTTCTTTTTGGGTCCGGAGACTGGTCTGGATGCCCCCCAGAACCCCTTTTGGGGTCGGTGAAAAAAATTTTTTAAAGACTTCCAGGGGTCCGATCCCTTGCCACGGCGTCGCAGGCTGGGCTGGGAGAGTTGTCCGCGGGGGGGCAGGCTCCGGGTTGACATGGTGTCCCGACGGGAATGAAGCCCGGAGCCCGTGGCAGGGGAACCCGGGCGCAGTGGTGTACGCCCGGCCCCAGCCCGCGGGGGCAGGCTCCGGGTTGACCTGGTGTCCGGACGGGAATGAAGCCCCGAGCCCGGGGCTGGGGCACCCGGGACGGAGCGGGGTCCGCCGGCCCCAGCCCGCGGGGGCAGGAACCGGGTTGACCTGGTGGCCGGAGGACAATTAAGCCCGGGGCTCCGGGGCTGGGGCACCCGGGACGGAGCGGGGTCCGCCGGCCCCAGCCCGCGGGGGCAGGAACCGGGTTGACCTGGTGGCCGGAGGACAATTAAGCCCGGGGCTCCGGGGCTGGGGCACCCGGGACGGAGCGGGGTCCGCCGGCCCCAGCCCGCGGGGGCAGGAACCGGGTTGACCTGGTGGCCGGAGGACAATTAAGCCCGGGGCTCCGCGGCAGGGGTACCCGGGACGGAGCGGGGTCCGCCGGCCCCAGCCCGCGGGGGCAGGAACCGGGTTGACCTGGTGGCCGGAGGACAATTAAGCCCGGGGCTCCGGGGCTGGGGCACCCGGGACGGAGCGGGGTCCGCCGGCCCCAGCCCGCGGGGGCAGGAACCGGGTTGACCTGGTGGCCGGAGGACAATTAAGCCCGGGGCTCCGGGGCTGGGGCACCCGGGACGGAGCGGGGTCCGCCGGCCCCAGCCCGTGGGGGCAGGAACCGGGTTGACCTGGTGGCCGGAGGACAATTAAGCCCGGGGCTGGGGCACCCGGGACGGAGCGGGGTCCGCCGGCCCCAGCCCGCGGGGGCAGGAACCGGGTTGACCTGGTGGCCGGAGGACAATTAAGCCCGGGGCTCCGCGGCAGGGGTACCCGGGACGGAGCGGGGTCCGCCGGCCCCAGCCCGCGGGGGCAGGAACCGGGTTGACCTGGTGGCCGGAGGACAATTAAGCCCGGGGCTCCGGGGCTGGGGCACCCGGGACGGAGCGGGGTCCGCCGGCCCCAGCCCGCGGGGGCAGGAACCGGGTTGACCTGGTGGCCGGAGGACAATTAAGCCCGGGGCTCCGGGGCTGGGGCACCCGGGACGGAGCGGGGTCCGCCGGCCCCAGCCCGCGGGGGCAGGAACCGGGTTGACCTGGTGGCCGGAGGACAATTAAGCCCGGGGCTGGGGCACCCGGGACGGAGCGGGGTCCGCCGGCCCCAGCCCGCGGGGGCAGGAACCGGGTTGACCTGGTGGCCGGAGGACAATTAAGCCCGGGGCTCCGCGGCAGGGGTACCCGGGACGGAGCGGGGTCCGCCGGCCCCAGCCCGCGGGGGCAGGAACCGGGTTGACCTGGTGGCCGGAGGACAATTAAGCCCGGGGCTCCGGGGCTGGGGCACCCGGGACGGAGCGGGGTCCGCCGGCCCCAGCCCGCGGGGGCAGGAACCGGGTTGACCTGGTGGCCGGAGGACTATTAAGCCCGGGGCTGGGGTACCCGGGACGGAGCGGGGCCCGCAGGCCCCAGCCCGCGGGGGCAAGAACCGGGTTGACCTGGTGGCCGGAGGACAATTAAGCCCGGGGCTGGGGCACCCGGGACGGAGCGGGGTCCGCCGGCCCCAGCCCGCGGGGGCAGGAACCGGGTTGACCTGGTGGCCGGAGGACAATTAAGCCCGGGGCTCCGGGGCGGGGGCACCCGGGACGGAGCGGGGTCCGCCGGCCCCAGCCCGCGGGGGCAGGAACCGGGTTGACCTGGTGGCCGGAGGACAATTAAGCCCGGGGCTCCGCGGCAGGGGTACCCGGGACGGAGCGGGGTCCGCCGGCCCCAGCCCGCGGGGGCAGGAACCGGGTTGACCTGGTGGCCGGAGGACAATTAAGCCCGGGGCTCCGGGGCTGGGGCACCCGGGACGGAGCAGGGTCCGCCGGCCCCAGCCCGCGGGGGCAGGAACCGGGTTGACCTGGTGGCCGGAGGACTATTAAGCCCGGGGCTGGGGTACCCGGGACGGAGCGGGGCCCGCCGGCCCCAGCCCGCGGGGGCAAGAACCGGGTTGACCTGGTGGCCGGAGGACAATTAAGCCCGGGGCTGGGGCACCCGGGACGGAGCGGGGTCCGCCGGCCCCAGCCCGCGGGGGCAGGAACCGGGTTGACCTGGTGGCCGGAGGACAATTAAGCCCGGGGCTCCGGGGCTGGGGCACCCGGGACGGAGCGGGGTCCGCCGGCCCCAGCCCCCGGGGGCAGGGACCGGGTTGACCTGGTGGCCGGAGGACAATTAAGCCCGGGGCTCCGGGGCTGGGGCACACGGGACGGAGCGGGGTCCGCCGGCCCCAGCCCGCGGGGGTAGGAACCGGGTTGACCTGGTGGCCGGAGGACAATTAAGCCCGGGGCTGGGGCACCCGGGACGGAGCGGGGTCCGCCGGCCCCAGCCCGCGGGGGCAGGAACCGGGTTGACCTGGTGGCCGGAGGACAATTAAGCCCGGGGCTGGGGCACCCGGGACGGAGCGGGGTCCGCCGGCCCCAGCCCGCGGGGGCAGGAACCGGGTTGACCTGGTGGCCGGAGGACAATTAAGCCCGGGGCTCCGGGGCTGGGGCACCCGGGACGGAGCGGGGTCCGCCGGCCCCAGCCCGCGGGGGCAGGAACCGGGTTGACCTGGTGGCCGGAGGACAATTAAGCCCGGGGCTCCGGGGCTGGGGCACCCGGGACGGAGCGGGGTCCGCCGGCCCCAGCCCGCGGGGGCAGGAACCGGGTTGACCTGGTGGCCGGAGGACAATTAAGCCCGGGGCTCCGCGGCAGGGGTACCCGGGACGGAGCGGGGTCCGCCGGCCCCAGCCCGCGGGGGCAGGAACCGGGTTGACCTGGTGGCCGGAGGACAATTAAGCCCGGGGCTCCGGGGCTGGGGCACCCGGGACGGAGCGGGGTCCGCCGGCCCCAGCCCGCGGGGGCAGGAACCGGGTTGACCTGGTGGCCGGAGGACAATTAAGCCCGGGGCTCCGGGGCTGGGGCACCCGGGACGGAGCGGGGTCCGCCGGCCCCAGCCCGCGGGGGCAGGAACCGGGTTGACCTGGTGGCCGGAGGACAATTAAGCCCGGGGCTGGGGCACCCGGGACGGAGCGGGGTCCGCCGGCCCCAGCCCGCGGGGGCAGGAACCGGGTTGACCTGGTGGCCGGAGGACAATTAAGCCCGGGGCTCCGCGGCAGGGGTACCCGGGACGGAGCGGGGTCCGCCGGCCCCAGCCCGCGGGGGCAGGAACCGGGTTGACCTGGTGGCCGGAGGACAATTAAGCCCGGGGCTCCGGGGCTGGGGCACCCGGGACGGAGCGGGGTCCGCCGGCCCCAGCCCGCGGGGGCAGGAACCGGGTTGACCTGGTGGCCGGAGGACAATTAAGCCCGGGGCTCCGCGGCAGGGGTACCCGGGACGGAGCGGGGTCCGCCGGCCCCAGCCCGCGGGGGCAGGAACCGGGTTGACCTGGTGGCCGGAGGACAATTAAGCCCGGGGCTCCGGGGCTGGGGCACCCGGGACGGAGCGGGGTCCGCCGGCCCCAGCCCGCGGGGGCAGGAACCGGGTTGACCTGGTGGCCGGAGGACAATTAAGCCCGGGGCTCCGGGGCTGGGGCACCCGGGACGGAGCGGGGTCCGCCGGCCCCAGCCCGTGGGGGCAGGAACCGGGTTGACCTGGTGGCCGGAGGACAATTAAGCCCGGGGCTCCGGGGCTGGGGCACCCGGGACGGAGCGGGGTCCGCCGGCCCCAGCCCGCGGGGGCAGGAACCGGGTTGACCTGGTGGCCGGAGGACAATTAAGCCCGGGGCTCCGCGGCAGGGGTACCCGGGAAGGAGCGGGGTCCGCCGGCCCCAGCCCTCGGGGGCGGGAACCGGGTTGACCTGGTGGCCGAGAAGCGAACCGGCCACCAGGTAAACCCATTGAAAGTATAGGGTTGACCTGGTGGCCGAAAAGCGAACGGGCCACCAGGTAAACCCGTTGAAAGTATAGGGTTGACCTGGTGGCCGAGAAGCGAACCGGCCACCAGGTAAACCCATTGAAAGTATAGGGTTGACCTGGTGGCCGAAAAGCGAACGGGCCACCAGGTAAACCCGTTGAAAGTATAGGGTTGACCTGGTGGCCGAAAAGCGAACCGGCCACCAGGTAAACCCATTGAAAGTATAGGGTTGACCTGGTGGCCGAAAAGCGAACGGGCCACCAGGTAAACCCGTTGAAAGTATAGGGTTGACCTGGTGGCCGAAAAGCGAACCGGCCACCAGGTCAACCCATTGAAAGTATAGGGTTGACCTGGTGGCCGAAAAGCGAACGGGCACCAGGTAAACCCGTTGAAAGTATAGGGTTGACCTGGTGGCCGAAAAGCGAACCGGCCACCAGGTAAACCCATTGAAAGTATAGGGTTGACCTGGTGGCCGAGAAGCGAAGCGGCCACCAGGTAAACCCATTGAAAGTATAGGGTTGACCTGGTGGCCGAAAAGCGAACGGGCCACCAGGTCAACCCGTTGAAAGTATAGGGTTGACCTGGTGGCCGAGAAGCGAACCGGCCACCAGGTAAACCCATTGAAAGTATAGGGTTGACCTGGTGGCCGAAAAGCGAACGGGCCACCAGGTAAACCCGTTGAAAGTATAGGGTTGACCTGGTGGCCGAAAAGCGAACCGGCCACCAGGTAAACCCATTGAAAGTATAGGGTTGACCTGGTGGCCGAAAAGCGAACGGGCCACCAGGTAAACCCGTTGAAAGTATAGGGTTGACCTGGTGGCCGAAAAGCGAACCGGCCACCAGGTCAACCCATTGAAAGTATAGGGTTGACCTGGTGGCCGAAAAGCGAACGGGCACCAGGTAAACCCGTTGAAAGTATAGGGTTGACCTGGTGGCCGAAAAGCGAACCGGCCACCAGGTAAACCCATTGAAAGTATAGGGTTGACCTGGTGGCCGAGAAGCGAAGCGGCCACCAGGTAAACCCATTGAAAGTATAGGGTTGACCTGGTGGCCGAAAAGCGAACGGGCCACCAGGTCAACCCGTTGAAAGTATAGGGTTGACCTGGTGGCCGAAAAGCGAACCGGCCACCAGGTAAACCCGTTGAAAGTATAGGGTTGACCTGGTGGCCGAAAAGCGAACCGGCCACCAGGTAAACCCATTGAAAGTATAGGGTTGACCTGGTGGCCGAGAAGCGAAGCGGCCACCAGGTAAACCCATTGAAAGTATAGGGTTGACCTGGTGGCCGAAAAGCGAACCGGCCACCAGGTAAACCCATTGAAAGTATAGGGTTGACCTGGTGGCCGAAAAGCGAACGGGCCACCAGGTAAACCCGTTGAAAGTATAGGGTTGACCTGGTGGCCGAAAAGCGAACCGGCCACCAGGTCAACCCATTGAAAGTATAGGGTTGACCTGGTGGCCGAAAAGCGAACGGGCACCAGGTAAACCCGTTGAAAGTATAGGGTTGACCTGGTGGCCGAAAAGCGAACCGGCCACCAGGTAAACCCATTGAAAGTATAGGGTTGACCTGGTGGCCGAGAAGCGAAGCGGCCACCAGGTAAACCCATTGAAAGTATAGGGTTGACCTGGTGGCCGAAAAGCGAACGGGCCACCAGGTCAACCCGTTGAAAGTATAGGGTTGACCTGGTGGCCGAAAAGCGAACCGGCCACCAGGTAAACCCGTTGAAAGTATAGGGTTGACCTGGTGGCCGAAAAGCGAACCGGCCACCAGGTAAACCCATTGAAAGTATAGGGTTGACCTGGTGGCCGAGAAGCGAAGCGGCCACCAGGTAAACCCATTGAAAGTATAGGGTTGACCTGGTGGCCGAAAAGCGAACGGGCCACCAGGTCAACCCGTTGAAAGTATAGGGTTGACCTGGTGGCCGAAAAGCGAACGGGCCACCAGGTAAACCCGTTGAAAGTATAGGGTTGACCTGGTGTCCGGACGGGAGTGAACCCCCGTACCCGGGGCAGGGTGACCCGGGCGGAGCGGTGTCCGTCCTGCCCCATCCCGCGGTGCAGGCTCCGGGTTGACCTGGTGACTCCCCTGCCTCGGGTGGGCCCGATCCTTTTTTCCGTTTTTTTTTTTGGGCCGGCGAGTGGTCGGGATGCCCCCCAGGCACCCCTTTTGGGGTCGAAGAAAAAAAATTTTCAGACTTCCAGGGGCCCGATCCGTGGCCGCGGAGATTCAGGCTGGGCTGGCGGGACTTCTCTGGCAGAGGCTCCGGGTTGACCCGGGGACTCCCCTGCCTTGGGCGGGCCCGATCCGTTTTTCCGTTTTTTTTTTTTTTTTTCTTTTTGGGTCCGGAGACTGGTCTGGATGCCCCCCAGAACCCCTTTTGGGGTCGGTGAAAAAAATTTTTTAAAGACTTCCAGGGGTCCGATCCCTTGCCACGGCGTCGCAGGCTGGGCTGGGAGAGTTGTCCGCGGGGGGGCAGGCTCCGGGTTGACATGGTGTCCCGACGGGAATGAAGCCCGGAGCCCGTGGCAGGGGAACCCGGGCGCAGTGGTGTACGCCCGGCCCCAGCCCGCGGGGGCAGGCTCCGGGTTGACCTGGTGTCCGGACGGGAATGAAGCCCCGAGCCCGGTGCAGGGGGACCCGGGCGGGGCGGGGTCCGTCCGGCACCAGCGCGCGGTGCAGGCTCCGGGTTGACCTGGTGTCCGGACGGGAATGAAGCCCCGAGCCCGTGGCAGGGGAACCCGGGCGCAGTGGGGTCCGCCCGTCCCCAGCCCGCGGGGGCAGGCTCCGGGTTGACCTGGTGACTCCCCTGCCTCGGGTGGTCCCGATCCTTTTTTCCGGTTTTTTCTTTTTTTTTTATTATGTCCGGAGAGTGGTCTGGGTGCCCCCCCGGCACCCCTTTTGGGGTCGGTCAAATTTTTATTCAGACTTCCAGGGGCCCGATCCGTGGCCGCGGAGATTCAGGCTGGGCTGGCGGGACTTCTCTGGCAGAGGCTCCGGGTTGACCCGGGGACTCCCCTGCCTTGGGCGGGCCCGATCCGTTTTTCCGTTTTTTTTTTTTTTTCTTTTTGGGTCCGGAGAGCGGTCTGGATGCCCCCCAGAACCCCTTTTGGGGTCGGTGAAAAAAATTTTTTAAAGACTTCCAGGGGTCCGATCCCTTGCCACGGCGTCGCAGGCTGGGCTGGGAGAGTTGTCCGCGGGGGGGCAGGCTCCGGGTTGACCTGGTGTCCGGACGGGAATGAAGCCCCGAGCCCGGTGCAGGGGGACCCGGGCGGTGCGGGGTCCGTCCGGCACCAGCGCGCGGTGCAGGCTCCGGGTTGACCTGGTGTCCGGACGGGAATGAAGCCCGGAGCCCGTGGCAGGGGAAAGCGGGCGCAGTGGGGTCCGCCCGTCCCCAGCCCGCGGGGGCAGGCTCCGGGTTGACCTGGTGTCCGGACGGGAATGAAGCCCCGAGCCCGTGGCAGGGGAACCGCGGCGCATTGGGGTTCGCCCGGCCCCAGCCCGCGGGGGCAGGCTCCGGGTTGACCTGGTGACTCCCCTGCCTCGGGTGGTCCCGATCCTTTTTTCCGGTTTTTTCCTTTTTTTTTATTATGTCCGGAGAGTGGTCTGGGTGCCCCCCCGGCACCCCTTTTGGGGTCGGTCAAATTTTTTTTCAGACTTCCAGGGGCCCGATCCGTGGCCGCGGAGATTCAGGCTGGGCTGGCGGGACTTCTCTGGCAGAGGCTCCGGGTTGACCCGGGGACTCCCCTGCCTCGGGCGGGCCCGATCCTTTTTTCCGGTTTTTTTTTTTTTTTCTTTTTGGGTCCGGAGAGCGGTCTGGATGCCCCCCAGAACCCCTTTTGGGGTCGGTGAAAAAAATTTTTTAAAGACTTCCAGGGGTCCGATCCCTGGCCACGGCGTCGCAGGCTGGGCTGGGAGAGTTGTCCGCGGGGGGGCAGGCTCCGGGTTGACCTGGTGTCCGGACGGGAATGAAGCCCGGAGCCCGTGGCAGGGGAAAGCGGGCGCAGTGGGGTCCGCCCGTCCCCAGCCGGCGGGGGCAGGCTCCGGGTTGACCTGGTGTCCGGACGGGAATGAAGCCCCGAGCCCGTGGCAGGGGAACCCGGGCGCAGTGGGGTCCGCCCGGCCCCAGCCCGCGGGGGCAGGCTCCGGGTTGACCTGGTGACTCCCCTGCCTCGGGTGGTCCCGATCCTTTTTTCCGTTTTTTTCTTTATTATGTCCGGGGAGTGGTCTGGATGCCCCCCCGGCACCCCTTTTGGGGTCGGTGAAATTTTTTTTCAGACTTCCAGGGGCCCGATCCGTGGCCGCGGAGATTCAGGCTGGGCTGGCGGGACTTCTCTGGCAGAGGCTCCGGGTTGACCCGGGGACTCCCCTGCCTCGGGCGGGCCCGATCCTTTTTTCCGTTTTTTTTTTTTTTTTTTGGGTCCGGAGAGCGGTCTGCATGCCCCCCAGAACCCCTTTTGGGGTCGGTGAAAAAAATTTTTTAAAGACTTCCAGGGGTCCGATCCCTGGCCACGGCGTCGCAGGCTGGCCTGGGAGAGTTGTCCGCGGGGGGGCAGGCTCCGGGTTGACATGGTGTCCCGACGGGAATGAAGCCCGGAGCCCGTGGCAGGGGAACCCGGGCGCAGTGGGGTCCGCCCGGCCCCAGCCCGCGGGGGAGGCTCCGGGTTGACCTGGTGTCCGGACGGGAATGAAGCCCGGAGCCCGTGGCAGGGGAACGCGGGCGCAGTGGGGTCCGCCCGGCCCCAGCCCGCGTGGGCAGGCTCCGGGTTGACCTGGTGTCCGGACGGGAATGAAGCCCGGAGCCCGTGGCAGGGGACCGCGGGCGCAGTGGGGTCCGCCCGGCCCCAGCCCGCGTGGGCAGGCTCCGGGTTGACCTGGTGTCCGGACGGGAATGAAGCCCGTTTCCCGTGGCAGGGGAACCCGGGCGCAGTGGGGTCCACCCGGCCCCAGCCCGCGGGGGCAGGCTCCGGGTTGACCTGGTGTCCGGACGGGAATGAAGCCCCGAGCCCGGGGCAGGGGAACCGGGGCGCATTGGGGTCCGCCCGGCCCCAGCCCGCGGGGGCAGGCTCCGGGTTGACCTGGTGACTCCCCTGCCTCGGGTGGTCCCGATCCTTTTTTCCGTTTTTTTCTTTATTATGTCCGGGGAGTGGTCTGGATGCCCCCCCGGCACCCCTTTTGGGGTCGGTGAAATTTTTTTTCAGACTTCCAGGGGCCCGATCCGTGGCCGCGGAGATTCAGGCTGGCCTGGCGGACTTCTCTGGCAGAGGCTCCGGGTTGACCCGGGGACTCCCCTGCCTCGGGCGGGCCCGATCCTTTTTTCCGTTTTTTTCTTTTTTTTTTTTATTATGTCCGGGGAGTGGTCTGGATGCCCCCCCGGCACCCCTTTTGGGGTCGGTGAAATTTTTTTTCAGACTTCCAGGGGCCCGATCCGTGGCCGCGGAGATTCAGGCTGGCCTGGCGGACTTCTCTGGCAGAGGCTCCGGGTTGACCCGGGGACTCCCCTGCCTCGGGCGGGCCCGATCCTTTTTTCCGTTTTTTTTTTTTTTTTTTTTTTAGCGGGAGCGTGGTCTGGAAGTCCCCCCAGCACCCCTTTTGGGGTCGGTGAAAATTTTTTTCCGACTTCCAGGGGCCCGATCCGTGGCCGCGGTGTCGCAGGCTGGCCTGGGGTCCTTCTCTCGCTCCGGCCGCGGATGGCGAGACGCTCGGCCACCAGGTCAACCCGGAGGAAAAGCGGCTGAAAAAAACGTCTAAGTCCCTGCTCGGCCACCAGGTCAACCCGGAGGAAAAGCGGCTGAAAAAAACGTCTAAGTCCCTGCTCGGCCACCAGGTCAACCCGGAGGAAAAGCGGCTGAAGAAAATGTCTAAGTCCCTGCTCGGCCACCAGGTCAACCCGGAGGAAAAACGGCTGAAAAAATGTCTAAGTCCCTGCTCGGCCACCAGGTCAACCCCAGGAAAAGGCTGAAAAAATTTCTAAGTCCCTGCTCGGCCACCAGGTCAACCCCAGGAAAAGGCTGAAAAAATGTCTAAGTCCCTGCTCGGCCACCAGGTCAACCCCAGAAAAAGGCTGAAAAAATGTCTAAGTCCCTGCTCGGCCACCAGGTCAACCCCATTCAAAGTAACGGGTTGACCTGGTGGCCGGCAGTCTCACGGAAGTCCGGATGGGGTCGCCAAAACTGCCCTCGGCCGACCGAGGGAACCACGAGGTCGGATAGATTTTCAGATTGGTCCCGCTAAATTGGCGGTTGGATTTTTCACATAGTTCATTCCGAAGGGTGTGCGGAGATTTCTGAGGACAGGTTTTTCAGAACCTGTGAGAACCAGAGATGAGCCCGGGGGACCAATCTGAGTGTTGTACCCGATCATGCGAGGGGGGAATGGGGCACGCTGGCAGGTGGGGCGGCCCTCGGCCCTCCGTGCCCCCCCCCTTTTCCGGCTCTTCGCCTCCGGGGACCCCGTCGTCCCCTCGCACCCGCCGCGCAGGCCCGGTGGCCGGGATGCGAACTCCGACTGTCGGCGCCCCCCGGAGGGAGGGGGGGCCCGCTCCCCGCTCGCCCGCCGATCGATGTGGCGCTCACCTTCGCGACGGGAAGGGCCCTTCGCGGGCCGGAGCCCCGGCGGCAGGGGCCTCCGGCGTTCAGGCGGATTTGGGTCCCTCTTCCCCTTTGCGTTCCCCGACCCCGGGGCCGACTGGGACTTGCCTCCTTGAGGGAAGGGGGGCCGGGCGCGTGCTCGGCCCTCCGTGCCGTGGGTGTGCCGGCCGGCTGAGATCTCCGCCGGGCGAGGTCGAGCGGCTCCGGCAGCCCACCCAGGGGTCCGAAAACCCAGGCCAAGCCGCGAGGCTCAGCAGGGCCAAACACGGTCGCGAGAGCGAGCAGGGGCGCGCTGCGGTCCCCCGCCGTCCCCGACGGTCCTTCTCCACGCACGCTCCGGGGCGCGGGCCTCGGGGGGCGGGGGGGCTGGAGCCTCCGTCGCCGTCGGTGGGACCCTCGTACCGCCCTCTCGCTGGAGCCCCAGTACCCCCTGCTGTCCTCCGGCTCTGGGTCGCCGACTTCTTCTCTAGCGGGTTGCCTGGAAGGCG
>NW_027554348.1:345000-352500 GCF_965152235.1 Eretmochelys imbricata | reverse complement strand
TGGCCGAAAAGCGAACGGGCCACCAGGTAAACCCGTTGAAAGTATAGGGTTGACCTGGTGGCCGAAAAGCGAACCGGCCACCAGGTAAACCCATTGAAAGTATAGGGTTGACCTGGTGGCCGAAAAGCGAACGGGCCACCAGGTAAACCCGTTGAAAGTATAGGGTTGACCTGGTGGCCGAAAAGCGAACGGGCCACCAGGTCAACCCATTGAAAGTATAGGGTTGACCTGGTGGCCGAAAAGCGAACGGGCCACCAGGTAAACCCGTTGAAAGTATAGGGTTGACCTGGTGGCCGAAAAGCGAACCGGCCACCAGGTAAACCCATTGAAAGTATAGGGTTGACCTGGTGGCCGAGAAGCGAAGCGGCCACCAGGTAAACCCATTGAAAGTATAGGGTTGACCTGGTGGCCGAAAAGCGAACGGGCCACCAGGTCAACCCGTTGAAAGTATAGGGTTGACCTGGTGGCCGAAAAGCGAACCGGCCACCAGGTAAACCCATTGAAAGTATAGGGTTGACCTGGTGGCCGAAAAGCGAACGGGCCACCAGGTAAACCCATTGAAAGTATAGGGTTGACCTGGTGGCCGAAAAGCGAACCGGCCACCAGGTCAACCCATTGAAAGTATAGGGTTGACCTGGTGGCCGAAAAGCGAACGGGCCACCAGGTAAACCCGTTGAAAGTATAGGGTTGACCTGGTGGCCGAAAAGCGAACCGGCCACCAGGTAAACCCATTGAAAGTATAGGGTTGACCTGGTGGCCGAGAAGCGAAGCGGCCACCAGGTAAACCCATTGAAAGTATAGGGTTGACCTGGTGGCCGAAAAGCGAACGGGCCACCAGGTCAACCCGTTGAAAGTATAGGGTTGACCTGGTGGCCGAAAAGCGAACCGGCCACCAGGTAAACCCGTTGAAAGTATAGGGTTGACCTGGTGGCCGAAAAGCGAACCGGCCACCAGGTAAACCCATTGAAAGTATAGGGTTGACCTGGTGGCCGAGAAGCGAAGCGGCCACCAGGTAAACCCATTGAAAGTATAGGGTTGACCTGGTGGCCGAAAAGCGAACGGGCCACCAGGTCAACCCGTTGAAAGTATAGGGTTGACCTGGTGGCCGAAAAGCGAACGGGCCACCAGGTAAACCCGTTGAAAGTATAGGGTTGACCTGGTGGCCGAAAAGCGAACCGGCCACCAGGTTAACCCGTTGAAAGTATCGGGTTGACCTGGTGGCCGAAAAGCGAACGGGCCACCAGGGAAACCCGTTGAAAGTATAGGGTTGACCTGGTGTCCGGACGGGAGTGAACCCCCGTACCCGGGGCAGGGTGACCCGGGCGGAGCGGTGTCCGTCCTGCCCCATCCCGCGGTGCAGGCTCCGGGTTGACCTGGTGACTCCCCTGCCTCGGGTGGGCCCGATCCTTTTTTCCGTTTTTTTTTTTTGGGCCGGCGAGTGGTCGGGATGCCCCCCAGGCACCCCTTTTGGGGTCGAAGAAAAAAAATTTTCAGACTTCCAGGGGCCCGATCCGTGGCCGCGGAGATTCAGGCTGGGCTGGCGGGACTTCTCTGGCAGAGGCTCCGGGTTGACCCGGGGACTCCCCTGCCTCGGGCGGGCCCGATCCTTTTTTCCGTTTTTTTTTTTTTTTTCTTTTTGGGTCCGGAGAGCGGTCTGGATGCCCCCCAGAACCCCTTTTGGGGTCGGTGAAAAAAATTTTTTAAAGACTTCCAGGGGTCCAATCCCTGGCCACGGCGTCGCAGGCTGGGCTGGGAGAGTTGTCCGCGGGGGGGCAGGCTCCGGGTTGACATGGTGTCCCGACGGGAATGAAGCCCGGAGCCCGTGGCAGGGGAACCCGGGCGCAGTGGGGTCCGCCCGGCCCCAGCCCGCGGGGGCAGGCTCCGGGTTGACCTGGTGTCCGGACGGGAATGAAGCCCCGAGCCCGGGGCTGGGGGAACCGGGCGGTGTGGGGTCCGTCCGGCACCAGCGCGCGGTGCAGGCTCCGGGTTGACCTGGTGGCCGGAGGGGACTTAAGCCCGGGGCTGAGGCACCCGGGACGGAGCGGGGTCCGCCGGCCCCAGCCCGCGGGGGCAGGAACCGGGTTGACCTGGTGGCAGAAAAGCGAACCGGCCACCAGGTGAACCCATTGAAAGTATAGGGTTGACCTGGTGGCCGAAAAGCGAACGGGCCACCAGGTAAACCCGTTGAAACTATAGGGTTGACCTGGTGGCCGAAAAGAGAACCGGCCACCAGGTCAACCCGTTGAAAGGATAGGGTTGACCTGGTGTCCGGACGGGAGTGAACCCCCGTACCCGGGGCAGGATGACCCGGGCGGAGCGTTGTCCGTCCGGCCCCATCCCGCGGTGCAGGCTCCGGGTTGACCTGGTGTCCGGACGGGAATGAAGCCCGGAGCCCGTGGCAGGGGAAAGCGGGTGCAGTGGGGTCCGCCCGTCCCCAGCCCGCGGGGGCAGGCTCCGGGTTGACCTGGTGACTCCCCTGCCTCGGGTGGTCCCGATCCTTTTTTCCGGTTTTTTCTTTTTTTTTATGTCCGGAGAGTGGTCTGGGTGCCCCCCCGGCACCCCTTTTGGGGTCGGTCAAATTTTTATTCAGACTTCCAGGGGCCCGATCCGTGGCCGCGGAGATTCAGGCTGGGCTGGCGGGACTTCTCTGGCAGAGGCTCCGGGTTGACCCGGGGACTCCCCTGCCTCGGGCGGGCCCGATCCTTTTTTCCGTTTTTTTTTTTTTTCTTTTTGGGTCCGGAGAGCGGTCTGGATGCCCCCCAGAACCCCTTTTGGGGTCGGTGAAAAAAATTTTTTAAAGACTTCCAGGGGTCCGATCCCTGGCCACGGCGTCGCAGGCTGGGCTGGGAGAGTTGTCCGCGGGGGGGCAGGCTCCGGGTTGACATGGTGTCCCGACGGGAATGAAGCCCGGAGCCCGTGGCAGGGGAACCCGGGCGCAGTGGGGTCCGCCCGGCCCCAGCCCGCGGGGGCAGGCTCCGGGTTGACCTGGTGTCCGGACGGGAATGAAGCCCCGAGCCCCGTGCAGGGGGACACGGGCGGTGCGGGGTCCGTCCGGCACCAGCGCGCGGTGCAGGCTCCGGGTTGACCTGGTGTCCGGACGGGAATGAAGCCCGGAGCCCGTGGCAGGGGAAAGCGGGCGGAGTGGGTCCGCCCGTCCCCAGCCCGCGGGGGCAGGCTCCGGGTTGACCTGGTGTCCGGACGGGAATGAAGCCCCGAGCCCGGTGCAGGGGGACCCGGGCGGTGCGGGGTCCGTCCGGCACCAGCGCGCGGTGCAGGCTCCGGGTTGACCTGGTGTCCGGACGGGAATGAAGCCCGGAGCCCGTGGCAGGGGAAAGCGGGCGCAGTGGGGTCCGCCCGTCCGCAGCCCGCGGGGGCAGGCTCCGGGTTGACCTGGTGTCCGGACGGGAATGAAGCCCCGAGCCCGTGGCAGGGGAACCGCGGCGCATTGGGGTTCGCCCGGCCCCAGCCCGCGGGGGCAGGCTCCGGGTTGACCTGGTGACTCCCCTGCCTCGGGTGGTCCCGATCCTTTTTTCCGGTTTTTTCTTTTTTTTTTATTATGTCCGGAGAGTGGTCTGGGTGCCCCCCCGGCACCCCTTTTGGGGTCGGTCAAATTTTTTTTCAGACTTCCAGGGGCCCGATCCGTGAACGCGGAGATTCAGGCTGGGCTGGCGGGACTTCTCTGGCAGAGGCTCCGGGTTGACCCGGGGACTCCCCTGCCTCGGGCGGGCCCGATCCTTTTTTCCGTTTTTTTTTTTTTTTTTCTTTTTGGGTCCGGAGAGCGGTCTGGATGCCCCCCAGAACCCCTTTTGGGGTCGGTGAAAAAAATTTTTTAAAGACTTCCAGGGGTCCGATCCCTGGCCACGGCGTCGCAGGCTGGGCTGGGAGAGTTGTCCGCGGGGGGGCAGGCTCCGGGTTGACATGGTGTCCCGACGGGAATGAAGCCCGGAGCCCGTGGCAGGGGAACCCGGGCGCAGTGGGGTCCGCCCGTCCCCAGCCCGCGGGGGCAGGCTCCGTGTTGACCTGGTGTCCGGACGGGAATGAAGCCCCGAGCCCGTGGCAGGGGAACCCGGGCGCATTGGGGTCCGCCCGGCCCCAGCCCGCGGGGGCAGGCTCCGGGTTGACCTGGTGTCCGGACGGGAATGAAGCCCGGAGCCCGTGGCAGGGGAAAGCGGGCGCAGTGGGTCCGCCCGTCCCCAGCCCGCGGGGGCAGGCTCCGGGTTGACCTGGTGTCCGGACGGGAATGAAGCCCCGAGCCCGGTGCAGGGGGACCCGGGCGGTGCGGGGTCCGTCCGGCACCAGCGCGCGGTGCAGGCTCCGGGTTGACCTGGTGTCCGGACGGGAATGAAGCCCGGAGCCCGTGGCAGGGGAAAGCGGGCGCAGTGGTGTCCGCCCGGCCCCAGCCCGCGGGGGCAGGCTCCGGGTTGACCTGGTGTCCGGACGGGAATGAAGCCCGGAGCCCGTGGCAGGGGAACGCGGGCGCAGTGGGGTCCGCCCGGCCCCAGCCCGCGTGGGCAGGCTCCGGGTTGACCTGGTGTCCGGACGGGAATGAAGCCCGGAGCCCGTGGCACGGGACCGCGGGCGCAGTGGGGTCCGCCCGGCCCCAGCCCGCGTGGGCAGGCTCCGGGTTGACCTGGTGTCCGGACGGGAATGAAGCCCGGTTCCCGTGGCAGGGGAACCCGGGCGCAGTGGGGTCCGCCCGGCCCCAGCCCGCGGGGGCAGGCTCCGGGTTGACCTGGTGACTCCCCTGCCTCGGGTGGTCCCGATCCTTTTTTCCGTTTTTTTCTTTTTTTTTATTATGTCCGGAGAGTGGTCTGGATGCCCCCCCGGCACCCCTTTTGGGGTCGGTCAAATTTTTTTTCAGACTTCCAGGGGCCCGATCCGTGGCCGCGGAGATTCAGGCTGGGCTGGCGGGACTTCTCTGGCAGAGGCTCCGGGTTGACCCGGGGACTCCCCTGCCTCGGGCGGGCCCGATCCTTTTTTCCGTTTTTTTTTTTTTTTTTCTTTTTGGGTCCGGAGAGCGGTCTGGATGCCCCCCAGAACCCCTTTTGGGGTCGGTGAAAAAATTTTTTTAAAGACTTCCAGGGGTCCGATCCCTGGCCACGGCGTCGCAGGCTGGGCTGGGAGAGTTGTCCGCGGGGGGGCAGGCTCCGGGTTGACATGGTGTCCCGACGGGAATGAAGCCCGGAGCCCGTGGCAGGGGAACCCGGGCGCAGTGGGGTCCGCCCGGCCCCAGCCCGCGGGGGAGGCTCCGGGTTGACCTGGTGTCCGGACGGGAATGAAGCCCGGAGCCCGTGGCAGGGGAACCCGGGCGCAGTGGGGTCCGCCCGGCCCCAGCCCGCGGGGGAGGCTCCGGGTTGACCTGGTGTCCGGACGGGAATGAAGCCCGGAGCCCGTGGCAGGGGAACGCGGGCGCAGTGGGGTCCGCCCGGCCCCAGCCCGCGTGGGCAGGCTCCGGGTTGACCTGGTGTCCGGACGGGAATGAAGCCCGGAGCCCGTGGCAGGGGACCGCGGGCGCAGTGGGGTCCGCCCGGCCCCAGCCCGCGTGGGCAGGCTCCGGGTTGACCTGGTGTCCGGACGGGAATGAAGCCCGTTTCCCGTGGCAGGGGAACCCGGGCGCAGTGGGGTCCGCCCGGCCCCAGCCCGTGGGGGCAGGCTCCGGGTTGACCTGGTGTCCGGACGGGAATGAAGCCCCGAGCCCGGGGCAGGGGAACCGGGGCGCATTGGGGTCCGCCCGGCCCCAGCCCGCGGGGGCAGGCTCCGGGTTGACCTGGTGACTCCCCTGCCTCGGGTGGTCCCGATCCTTTTTTCCGGTTTTTTCTTTATTATGTCCGGGGAGTGGTCTGGATGCCCCCCCGGCACCCCTTTTGGGGTCGGTGAAATTTTTTTTCAGACTTCCAGGGGCCCGATCCGTGGCCGCGGAGATTCAGGCTGGCCTGGCGGACTTCTCTGGCAGAGGCTCCGGGTTGACCCGGTGACTACCCTGCCTCGGGCGGGCCCGATCCTTTTTTCCGTTTTTTTCTTTTTTTTTTTTATTATGTCCGGGGAGTGGTCTGGATGCCCCCCCGGCACCCCTTTTGGGGTCGGTGAAATTTTTTTTCAGACTTCCAGGGGCCCGATCCGTGGCCGCGGAGATTCAGGCTGGCCTGGCGGACTTCTCTGGCAGAGGCTCCGGGTTGACCCGGGGACTCCCCTGCCTCGGGCGGGCCCGATCCTTTTTTCCGTTTTTTTTTTTTTTTTTTTTTTAGCGGGAGCGTGGTCTGGAAGTCCCCCCAGCACCCCTTTTGGGGTCGGTGAAAATTTTTTTCCGACTTCCAGGGGCCCGATCCGTGGCCGCGGTGTCGCAGGCTGGCCTGGGGTCCTTCTCTCGCTCCGGCCGCGGATGGCGAGACGCTCGGCCACCAGGTCAACCCGGAGGAAAAGCGGCTGAAAAAAACGTCTAAGTCCCTGCTCGGCCACCAGGTCAACCCGGAGGAAAAGCGGCTGAAAAAAATGTCTAAGTCCCTGCTCGGCCACCAGGTCAACCCGGAGGAAAAGCGGCTGAAGAAAATGTCTAAGTCCCTGCTCGGCCACCAGGTCAACCCGGAGGAAAAACGGCTGAAAAAATGTCTAAGTCCCTGCTCGGCCACCAGGTCAACCCCAGGAAAAGGCTGAAAAAATGTCTAAGTCCCTGCTCGGCCACCAGGTCAACCCCAGGAAAAGGCTGAAAAAATGTCTAAGTCCCTGCTCGGCCACCAGGTCAACCCCAGAAAAAGGCTGAAAAAATGTCTAAGTCCCTGCTCGGCCACCAGGTCAACCCCATTCAAAGTAACGGGTTGACCTGGTGGCCGGCAGTCTCACGGAAGTCCGGATGGGGTCGCCAAAACTGCCCTCGGCCGACCGAGGGAACCACGAGGTCGGATAGATTTTCAGATTGGTCCCGCTAAATTGGCGGTTGGATTTTTCACATAGTTCATTCCGAAGGGTGTGCGGAGATTTCTGAGGACAGGTTTTTCAGAACCTGTGAGAACCAGAGATGAGCCCGGGGGACCAATCTGAGTGTTGTACCCGATCATGCGAGGGGGGAATGGGGCACGCTGGCAGGTGGGGCGGCCCTCGGCCCTCCGTGCCCCCCCCCTTTTCCGGCTCTTCGCCTCCGGGGACCCCGTCGTCCCCTCGCACCCGCCGCGCAGGCCCGGTGGCCGGGATGCGAACTCCGACTGTCGGCGCCCCCCGGAGGGAGGGGGGGCCCGCTCCCCGCTCGCCCGCCGATCGATGTGGCGCTCACCTTCGCGACGGGAAGGGCCCTTCGCGGGCCGGAGCCCCGGCGGCAGGGGCCTCCGGCGTTCAGGCGGATTTGGGTCCCTCTTCCCCTTTGCGTTCCCCGACCCCGGGGCCGACTGGGACTTGCCTCCTTGAGGGAAGGGGGGCCGGGCGCGTGCCCGGCCCTCCGTGCCGTGGGTGTGCCGGCCGGCTGAGATCTCCGCCGGGCGAGGTCGAGCGGCTCCGGCAGCCCACCCAGGG
>NW_027554348.1:320000-327500 GCF_965152235.1 Eretmochelys imbricata | reverse complement strand
GGAACCGGGTTGACCTGGTGGCCGGAGGACAATTAAGCCCGGGGCTCCGCGGCAGGGGTACCCGGGAAGGAGCGGGGTCCGCCGGCCCCAGCCCTCGGGGGCGGGAACCGGGTTGACCTGGTGGCCGAGAAGCGAACCGGCCACCAGGTAAACCCATTGAAAGTATAGGGTTGACCTGGTGGCCGAAAAGCGAACGGGCCACCAGGTAAACCCGTTGAAAGTATAGGGTTGACCTGGTGGCCGAGAAGCGAACCGGCCACCAGGTAAACCCATTGAAAGTATAGGGTTGACCTGGTGGCCGAAAAGCGAACGGGCCACCAGGTCAACCCGTTGAAAGTATAGGGTTGACCTGGTGGCCGAGAAGCGAAGCGGCCACCAGGTAAACCCATTGAAAGTATAGGGTTGACCTGGTGGCCGAAAAGCGAACGGGCCACCAGGTCAACCCGTTGAAAGTATAGGGTTGACCTGGTGGCCGAAAAGCGAACCGGCCACCAGGTAAACCCATTGAAAGTATAGGGTTGACCTGGTGGCCGAAAATCGAACGGGCCACCAGGTAAACCCGTTGAAAGTATAGGGTTGACCTGGTGGCCGAAAAGCGAACGGGCCACCAGGTCAACCCATTGAAAGTATAGGGTTGACCTGGTGGCCGAAAAGCGAACGGGCCACCAGGTAAACCCGTTGAAAGTATAGGGTTGACCTGGTGGCCGAAAAGCGAACCGGCCACCAGGTAAACCCATTGAAAGTATAGGGTTGACCTGGTGGCCGAGAAGCGAAGCGGCCACCAGGTAAACCCATTGAAAGTATAGGGTTGACCTGGTGGCCGAAAAGCGAACGGGCCACCAGGTCAACCCGTTGAAAGTATAGGGTTGACCTGGTGGCCGAAAAGCGAACCGGCCACCAGGTAAACCCATTGAAAGTATTGGGTTGACCTGGTGGCCGAAAAGCGAACGCGCCACCAGGTAAACCCGTTGAAAGTATAGGGTTGACCTGGTGGCCGAAAAGCGAACCGGCCACCAGGTCAACCCATTGAAAGTATAGGGTTGACCTGGTGGCCGAAAAGCGAACGGGCCACCAGGTAAACCCATTGAAAGTATAGGGTTGACCTGGTGGCCGAGAAGCGAAGCGGCCACCAGGTAAACCCATTGAAAGTATAGGGTTGACCTGGTGGCCGAAAAGCGAACGGGCCACCAGGTCAACCCGTTGAAAGTATAGGGTTGACCTGGTGGCCGAAAAGCGAACCGGCCACCAGGTAAACCCATTGAAAGTATAGGGTTGACCTGGTGGCCGAAAAGCGAACGGGCCACCAGGTCAACCCGTTGAAAGTATAGGGTTGACCTGGTGGCCGAAAAGCGAACGGGCCACCAGGTAAACCCGTTGAAAGTATAGGGTTGACCTGGTGTCCGGACGGGAGTGAACCCCCGTACCCGGGGCAGGGTGACCCGGGCGGAGCGGTGTCCGTCCTGCCCCATCCCGCGGTGCAGGCTCCGGGTTGACCTGGTGACTCCCCTGTCTCGGGTGGGCCCGATCCTTTTTTCCGTTTTTTTTTTTGGGCCGGCGAGTGGTCGGGATGCCCCCCAGGCACCCCTTTTGGGGTCGAAGAAAAAAAATTTTCAGACTTCCAGGGGCCCGATCCGTGGCCGCGGAGATTCAGGCTGGGCTGGCGGGACTTCTCTTGCAGAGGCTCCGGGTTGACCCGGGGACTCCCCTGCCTTGGGCGGGCCCGATCCGTTTTTCCGTTTTTTTTTTTTTTTTCTTTTTGGGTCCGGAGAGCGGTCTGGATGCCCCCCAGAACCCCTTTTGGGGTCGGTGAAAAAATTTTTTTAAAGACTTCCAGGGGTCCGATCCCTTGCCACGGCGTCGCAGGCTGGGCTGGGAGAGTTGTCCGCGGGGGGGCAGGCTCCGGGTTGACCTGGTGTCCGGACGGGAATGAAGCCCCGAGCCCGGTGCAGGGGGACCCGGGCGGGGCGCGGTCCGTCCGGCACCAGCGCGCGGTGCAGGCTCCGGGTTGACCTGGTGTCCGGACGGGAATGAAGCCCCGAGCCCGGTGCAGGGGGACCCGGGCGGGGCGGGGTCCGTCCGGCTCCAGCGCGCGGTGCAGGCTCCGGGTTGACCTGGTGTCCGGACGGGAATGAAGCCCGGAGCCCGTGGCAGGGGAAAGCGGGCGCAGTGGTGTCCGCCCGGCCCCAGCCCGCGGGGGCAGGCTCCGGGTTGACCTGGTGTCCGGACGGGAATGAAGCCCCGAGCCCGTGGCAGGGGAACCCGGGCGCAGTGGGGTCCGCCCGTCCCCAGCCCGCGGGGGCAGGCTCCGGGTTGACCTGGTGACTCCCCTGCCTCGGGTGGTCCCGATCCTTTTTTCCGTTTTTTTCTTTTTTTTTTATTATGTCCGGAGAGTGGTCTGGGTGCCCCCCCGGCACCCCTTTTGGGGTCGGTCAAATTTTTATTCAGACTTCCAGGGGCCCGATCCGTGGCCGCGGAGATTCAGGCTGGGCTGGCGGGACTTCTCTGGCAGAGGCTCCGGGTTGACCCGGGGACTCCCCTGCCTCGGGCGGGCCCGATCCTTTTTTCCGTTTTTTTTCTTTTTTCTTTTTGGGTCCGGAGAGCGGTCTGGATGCCCCCCAGAACCCCTTTTGGGGTCGGTGAAAAAAATTTTTTAAAGACTTCCAGGGGTCCGATCCCTGGCCACGGCGTCGCAGGCTGGGCTGGGAGAGTTGTCCGCGGGGGGGCAGGCTCCGGGTTGACATGGTGTCCCGACGGGAATGAAGCCCGGAGCCCGTGGCAGGGGAACCCGGGCGCAGTGGGGTCCGCCCGGCCCGAGCCCGCGGGAGCAGGCTCCGGGTTGACCTGGTGTCCGGACGGGAATGAAGCCCCGAGCCCGGTGCAGGGGGACCCGGGCGGTGCGGGGTCCGTCCGGCACCAGCGCGCGGTGCAGGCTCCGGGTTGACCTGGTGTCCGGACGTGAATGAAGCCCGGAGCCCGTGGCAGGGGAAAGCGGGCGCAGTGGTGTCCGCCCGGCCCCAGCCCGCGGGGGCAGGCTCCGGGTTGACCTGGTGTCCGGACGGGAATGAAGCCCGGAGCCCGTGGCAGGGGAACGCGGGCGCAGTGGGGTCCGCCCGGCCCCAGCCCGCGTGGGCAGGCTCCGGGTTGACCTGGTGTCCGGACGGGAATGAAGCCCCGAGCCCGGTGCAGGGGGACCCGGGCGGGGCGGTGTCCGTCCGGCACCAGCGCGCGGTGCAGGCTCCGGGTTGACCTGGTGTCCGGACGGGAATGAAGCCCGGAGCCCGTGGCAGGGGAAAGCGGGCGCAGTGGGGTCCGCCCGTCCCCAGCCCCCGTGGGCAGGCTCCGGGTTGACCTGGTGTCCGGACGGGAATGAAGCCCCGAGCCCGTGGCAGGGGAACCCGGGCGCAGTGGGGTCCGCCCGTCCCCAGCCCGCGGGGGCAGGCTCCGGGTTGACCTGGTGACTCCCCTGCCTCGGGTGGTCCCGATCCTTTTTTCCGGTTTTTTCTTTTTTTTTTATTATGTCCGGAGAGTGGTCTGGGTGCCCCCCCGGCACCCCTTTTGGGGTCGGTCAAATTTTTATTCAGACTTCCAGGGGCCCGATCCGTGGCCGCGGAGATTCAGGCTGGGCTGGCGGGACTTCTCTGGCAGAGGCTCCGGGTTGACCCGGGGACTCCCCTGCCTTGGGCGGGCCCGATCCGTTTTTCCGTTTTTTTTTTTTTTTTTTTTTGGGGTCCGGAGACTGGTCTGGATGCCCCCCAGAACCCCTTTTGGGGTCGGTGAAAAAAATTTTTTAAAGACTTCCAGGGGTCCGATCCCTTGCCACGGCGTCGCAGGCTGGGCTGGGAGAGTTGTCCGCGGGGGGGCAGGCTCCGGGTTGACCTGGTGTCCGGACGGGAATGAAGCCCCGAGCCCGGTGCAGGGGGACCCGGGCGGGGCGGGGTCCGTCCGGCACCAGCGCGCGGTGCAGGCTCCGGGTTGACCTGGTGTCCGGACGGGAATGAAGCCCGGAGCCCGTGGCAGGGGAAAGCGGGCGCAGTGGGGTCCGCCCGTCCCCAGCCCGCGTGGGCAGGCTCCGGGTTGACCTGGTGTCCGGACGGGAATGAAGCCCCGAGCCCGTGGCAGGGGAACCCGGGCGCAGTGTGGTCCGCCCGTCCCCAGCCCGCGGGGGCAGGCTCCGGGTTGACCTGGTGACTCCCCTGCCTCGGGTGGTCCCGATCCTTTTTTCCGGTTTTTTCTTTTTTTTTTATTATGTCCGGAGAGTGGTCTGGGTGCCCCCCCGGCACCCCTTTTGGGGTCGGTCAAATTTTTATTCAGACTTCCAGGGGCCCGATCCGTGGCCGCGGAGATTCAGGCTGGGCTGGCGGGACTTCTCTGGCAGAGGCTCCGGGTTGACCCGGGGACTCCCCTGCCTTGGGCGGGCCCGATCCGTTTTTCCGTTTTTTTTTTTTTTTTTCTTTTTGGGTCCGGAGACTGGTCTGGATGCCCCCCAGAACCCCTTTTGGGGTCGGTGAAAAAAATTTTTTAAAGACTTCCAGGGGTCCGATCCCTTGCCACGGCGTCGCAGGCTGGGCTGGGAGAGTTGTCCGCGGGGGGGCAGGCTCCGGGTTGACATGGTGTCCCGACGGGAATGAAGCCCGGAGCCCGTGGCAGGGGAACCCGGGCGCAGTGGTGTACGCCCGGCCCCAGCCCGCGGGGGCAGGCTCCGGGTTGACCTGGTGTCCGGACGGGAATGAAGCCCCGAGCCCGGTGCAGGGGGACCCGGGCGGGGCGGGGTCCGTCCGGCACCAGCGCGCGGTGCAGGCTCCGGGTTGACCTGGTGTCCGGACGGGAATGAAGCCCGGAGCCCGTGGCAGGGGAAAGCGGGCGCAGTGGGGTCCGCCCGTCCCCAGCCCGCGGGGGCAGGCTCCGGGTTGACCTGGTGTCCGGACGGGAATGAAGCCCCGAGCCCGTGGCAGGGGAACCCGGGCGCAGTGGGGTCCGCCCGTCCCCAGCCCGCGGGGGCAGGCTCCGGGTTGACCTGGTGACTCCCCTGCCTCGGGTGGTCCCGATCCTTTTTTCCGGTTTTTTCTTTTTTTTTTATTATGTCCGGAGAGTGGTCTGGGTGCCCCCCCGGCACCCCTTTTGGGGTCGGTCAAATTTTTATTCAGACTTCCAGGGGCCCGATCCGTGGCCGCGGAGATTCAGGCTGGGCTGGCGGGACTTCTCTGGCAGAGGCTCCGGGTTGACCCGGGGACTCCCCTGCCTTGGGCGGGCCCGATCCGTTTTTCCGTTTTTTTTTTTTTTTCTTTTTGGGTCCGGAGAGCGGTCTGGATGCCCCCCAGAACCCCTTTTGGGGTCGGTGAAAAAAATTTTTTAAAGACTTCCAGGGGTCCGATCCCTTGCCACGGCGTCGCAGGCTGGGCTGGGAGAGTTGTCCGCGGGGGGGCAGGCTCCGGGTTGACCTGGTGTCCGGACGGGAATGAAGCCCGGAGCCCGTGGCAGGGGAAAGCGGGCGCAGTGGGGTCCGCCCGTCCCCAGCCCGCGGGGGCAGGCTCCGGGTTGACCTGGTGTCCGGACGGGAATGAAGCCCCGAGCCCGGTGCAGGGGGACCCGGGCGGTGCGGGGTCCGTCCGGCACCAGCGCGCGGTGCAGGCTCCGGGTTGACCTGGTGTCCGGACGGGAATGAAGCCCGGAGCCCGTGGCAGGGGAAAGCGGGCGCAGTGGGGTCCGCCCGTCCCCAGCCCGCGGGGGCAGGCTCCGGGTTGACCTGGTGTCCGGACGGGAATGAAGCCCCGAGCCCGTGGCAGGGGAACCGCGGCGCATTGGGGTTCGCCCGGCCCCAGCCCGCGGGGGCAGGCTCCGGGTTGACCTGGTGACTCCCCTGCCTCGGGTGGTCCCGATCCTTTTTTCCGGTTTTTTCCTTTTTTTTTATTATGTCCGGAGAGTGGTCTGGGTGCCCCCCCGGCACCCCTTTTGGGGTCGGTCAAATTTTTTTTCAGACTTCCAGGGGCCCGATCCGTGGCCGCGGAGATTCAGGCTGGGCTGGCGGGACTTCTCTGGCAGAGGCTCCGGGTTGACCCGGGGACTCCCCTGCCTCGGGCGGGCCCGATCCTTTTTTCCGGTTTTTTTTTTTTTTTCTTTTTGGGTCCGGAGAGCGGTCTGGATGCCCCCCAGAACCCCTTTTGGGGTCGGTGAAAAAAATTTTTTAAAGACTTCCAGGGGTCCGATCCCTGGCCACGGCGTCGCAGGCTGGGCTGGGAGAGTTGTCCGCGGGGGGGCAGGCTCCGGGTTGACCTGGTGTCCGGACGGGAATGAAGCCCGGAGCCCGTGGCAGGGGAAAGCGGGCGCAGTGGGGTCCGCCCGTCCCCAGCCCGCGGGGGCAGGCTCCGGGTTGACCTGGTGTCCGGACGGGAATGAAGCCCCGAGCCCGTGGCAGGGGAACCCGGGCGCAGTGGGGTCCGCCCGGCCCCAGCCCGCGGGGGCAGGCTCCGGGTTGACCTGGTGACTCCCCTGCCTCGGGTGGTCCCGATCCTTTTTTCCGTTTTTTTCTTTATTATGTCCGGGGAGTGGTCTGGATGCCCCCCCGGCACCCCTTTTGGGGTCGGTGAAATTTTTTTTCAGACTTCCAGGGGCCCGATCCGTGGCCGCGGAGATTCAGGCTGGGCTGGCGGGACTTCTCTGGCAGAGGCTCCGGGTTGACCCGGGGACTCCCCTGCCTCGGGCGGGCCCGATCCTTTTTTCCGTTTTTTTTTTTTTTTTTTTGGGTCCGGAGAGCGGTCTGCATGCCCCCCAGAACCCCTTTTGGGGTCGGTGAAAAAAATTTTTTAAAGACTTCCAGGGGTCCGATCCCTGGCCACGGCGTCGCAGGCTGGCCTGGGAGAGTTGTCCGCGGGGGGGCAGGCTCCGGGTTGACATGGTGTCCCGACGGGAATGAAGCCCGGAGCCCGTGGCAGGGGAACCCGGGCGCAGTGGGGTCCGCCCGGCCCCAGCCCGCGGGGGAGGCTCCGGGTTGACCTGGTGTCCGGACGGGAATGAAGCCCGGAGCCCGTGGCAGGGGAACGCGGGCGCAGTGGGGTCCGCCCGGCCCCAGCCCGCGTGGGCAGGCTCCGGGTTGACCTGGTGTCCGGACGGGAATGAAGCCCGGAGCCCGTGGCAGGGGACCGCGGGCGCAGTGGGGTCCGCCCGGCCCCAGCCCGCGTGGGCAGGCTCCGGGTTGACCTGGTGTCCGGACGGGAATGAAGCCCGTTTCCCGTGGCAGGGGAACCCGGGCGCAGTGGGGTCCGCCCGGCCCCAGCCCGCGGGGGCAGGCTCCGGGTTGACCTGGTGTCCGGACGGGAATGAAGCCCCGAGCCCGGGGCAGGGGAACCGGGGCGCATTGGGGTCCGCCCGGCCCCAGCCCGCGGGGGCAGGCTCCGGGTTGACCTGGTGACTCCCCTGCCTCGGGTGGTCCCGATCCTTTTTTCCGTTTTTTTCTTTATTATGTCCGGGGAGTGGTCTGGATGCCCCCCCGGCACCCCTTTTGGG